>NC_024803.2:15464927-15581427 GCF_000309985.2 Brassica rapa | reverse complement strand
TGAAGATCTAACCGTCCGACTTCCCCTGATGGATGCGATTCAGATGATGCCCTCCATGCGTAGCTTTATGAAGGGTTGATCTCAGGAAAAATATCAGACGAGAGCGAGTTCATGACAGTTTCCAAGGAGTGCAGCGCAGTGCTTCAGAACAGGCAAATAAAAAAACGAGGAGATCCCGGCAAATTTGTCCTCTCTATCCAGATTGGGAAGACAGTTTTCGCCTGCTCCTTGGTGGATCTTGGGTCTAGCGTGAATCTCATGCCCTACTCTGTAGCTTTACGACTCGGATACACGCACTTCAAACCAACTAAGATGTCCTTGGTTTTCGCAGACAGATCAGTCAAATCTCCTGTTGGTATTCTAGAGGATCTCCAAGTGAAAGTAGGGAACACCACTGTTCCAGCAGACTTCGTTGTTCTGGAATTGGAAGAAGAGTCTAAGGACCCCCTCATCTTGGGAAGACCATTCTTATGTACTGTCGGAGCTATCATTGATGTGCGACAGGGAAAGATTGATCTGAATCTTGGGGACATAGTTATGCAATTCGAAATGGATGAGTTGCTAAAGAAGCCGATGTTGGATGGACAAACCTTTGAGGTCAATGAAGGGGTTGATCCGCTCCAACCACAAGAAGGAATGATCGAGGAGATTCTTACCGAAGACCCACTGGAACTTGCACTGGTGCGTGCTGAAGCCGAGCAGAGTATGGTGAACATTGATGCTGATGGATATGCCAAGATGCTTGACTCCGCAAGGAGTATGGGGAGAATGGTAGTCTAAGTCTGGGGGAGGATATCAACAGGTGCGAGACCACTCCATCTGGAGCGACCCCTAAACCGGACCAACCAGAGGATCCCTGGAGCGAGCTCAAGGCTCCCAAAGTTGAGCTAAAACCCTTCCCAAAGGGCTCAGGTACGCTTTCTTAGGTCCGAATTCCACATATCCTGTCATTGTGAATGCTGAGCTGAATAATGTGGAAACTGCATTGCTTTTATGCGAGCTTAGAAAATATCGTAAGGCATTAGGATATTCGCTAGCTGACATCCCTGGTATTTCGCCTGATTTATGCATGCATAGAATCCACTTGGAAGATGAATCAATGACTTCTGTCGAACATCAGAGGAGGTTAAACCCGAATCTAAAAGATGTCGTTAAGAAAGAGATAATGAAACTTCTTGAAGCAGGTGTGATCTATGCGATTTCTGATAGTAAATGGGTCAGTCCTGTTCATGTTGTACCTAAGAAAGGTGGGATCACTGTTATCACAAATGAAAAGAATGAATTGATCCCTACTAGGACGGTGACAGGACATCGCATGTGCATAGATTTCAGGAAATTAAATGCAGCAACTAGAAAGGATCACTTCCCACTCCCTTTTATTGATCAAATGCTTGAGAGATTGGCTAACCACCCATATTACTGCTTTTTAGATGGTTATTCAGGTTTCTTTCAGATTCCCATCCATCCAGACGATCAGGAGAAAACGACGTTCACATGCCCCTACGGAACGTACGCTTACAGGAGAATGCCATTCGGCTTGTGCAATGCGCCAGCAACATTCCAGCGCTGCATGATGTCGATCTTTACTGACCTGATTGAAGACATTATGGAAGTTTCATGGACGATTTCAGCGTCTATGGAAGCTCCTTTAATGTCTGTTTGTCAAACTTGTGCAGGGTTCTTAAAAGATGTGAGGAGAAACACCTCGTACTCAACTGGGAGAAATGCCACTTCATGGTCACAGACGGGATTGTTCTAGGGCACAAGATCTCCGAGAAAGGAATTGAGGTGGATAAGGCAAAGATCGAAGTGATGATGAGTTTGCAACCACCAACAAACGTGAAGGCCATCAGGAGTTTCTTGGGTCACGCTGGGTTTTACCGACGGTTTATCCAGGATTTCTCAAGGATAGCAAGACCACTCACCAGACTGCTCTGTAAGGAGATCAAGTTCGATTTCGACAGTGAGTGTCTAGCTGCTTTCCACACCATCAAGGGAGCTCTAGTCAGTGCACCTGTTGTGCAACCACCAGACTGGGACCTACCCTTTGAAATCATGACTGATGCAAGCGATTTTGCAGTTGGAGCAGTACTTGGCAGCGTAAGGACAAGAAACTTCATGTGATCTATTACGCTAGCAAAACTATGGATGAAGCTCAGTGCAGATACGCTACAACTGAGAAAGAGCTTCTGGCTATTGTTTTTGCTTTCGAAAAATTTAGGTCCTACCTAGTGGGATCTAAAGTGATTGTGCACACAGACCATGCTGCTCTTAAGTACCTGCTCACAAAGAAAGATGCGAAACCGAGGTTGTTAAGGTGGATTCTTCTTCTCCAAGAATTTGATCTAGAGATAAAAGATAAGAGAGGTGTCGAGAATGGGGTCGCTGACCATCTGTCCAGAATGAAGATTGAGGACGACACAACTCTTGATGAGGAACACCCAGTTGAACACGTCAACGCGATTGGTCTGTGTTACGCGGAACAATCTCTAAGAACCATGTCAGACTGTTCCAGCATCGCGGAACAACCTCCGAGGAAGGCGTCCGATTGTTCTCACATCTCGAAACATCCTGTCGCCTTGATCCAAAAGCAATATCCTTACCTCCCATGGTTTGCTGAGATTGCTAACTATCTAGCTGCTGAAAAGCCACCACTTAAGTTCACAGGAAACGACAAGAGGAAATTCCTGAGAGAGGCAAGGCGTTATGTTTGGGATGAACCGTTCTTGTACAGACAAGGCAAGGATGGTTTGTTCAGAAGGTGTGTTCCAGAGGCAGATATCCAGGAATTCTGCACCACTGCCATGGTTCATCTTACGCAGGTCATTTCGCTGCATTCAAAACGGTTTCTAAAGTCCTCCAAGCAGGGTTCTGGTGGCCGACTATGTTCAGGGATGCTCAAGCCTACGTAGCCAGGTGCGATGCATGCCAGCGACTTGGGAACATCAGCAAGAGGAATGAGATGCCTCAGAATTACATTCTAGAGGTTGAGGTATTCGACTGTTGGGGAGTCGATTTCATGGGACCATTCCCTGCGTCCTTCAAGAACGAGTACATCCTTGTCGCCGTTGACTACGTGTCTAAGTGGGTAGAAGCAGTGGCAAGCCCTACGAACGATGCAAAAGTGGCGACTAAGATGTTCAGCTCAATCATATTCCCAAGGTTCGGAGTGCCTAGGGTCGTAATCAGCGATGGTGGAACACACTTCATCAACAAGGCATTTCAGGGCCTTTTAAAAAAGAATGGAGTGAACCACAAGGTGGCAACTGCTTACCATCCACAGACGAGCGGACAGGTTGAGGTGTCCAACAGGGAGATCAAAAGCATCCTGCAGAAAACTGTCAACACATCGCGAAAGGACTGGTCGCTTAAGCTGGACGATGCGCTATGGGCCTACAGAACGGCCTACAAGACGCCGCTAGGAACGACTCCCTACCACCTGGTGTATGGTAAAACATGTCACCTACCCGTCGAGCTTGAATACAAGGCTGCATGGGCAGTCAAGCTACTGAATTTCGACATCAAGCCAGCAACCGAGAGACGCATGATCCAGATTCATGAACTGGAGGAGATAAGGCACCTCGCCTATGAAAGCTCCAAAATCTACAAAGAGAGAACCAAGGCCTACCATGACAAGATGATCATTGCCAGATAATTCGAACCAAACGATAAGGTCTTGCTTTTCAATTCGAGGCTGAGATTATTCCCAGGGAAGTTGAAGTCTCCCAGGGAAGTTGAAGTCTAGGTCCGGGCCTTTCACTGTTAAGGAAGTTCGACCCTACGGAGCAGTTGTGTTATTAGACAGAAAAGGGGACGAGTTTGTAGTGAATGGACAGCGCGTCAAGCACTACCTTGCTGACTCCACTATCGCAGAGGGAGAAGAAATTCCCCTAAGCGAGCCCCCATCAGCCTGATCAATTGATCCAAGTCGAGCTAATGACTTTAAACAAGCGCTTGGTGGGAGCAACCCACTGGTCAGTACATACATTGTCTACATAGTCTGTTCTTTTCCTTTTCTAATTTATTTTGCAGAAAAAAAAATCGGACTCTTCACTCAGAACAACCAACGGACTGTTCTTCTGTTAGAACAACCCATCGACTGTTCCAGGTAAGTGTTCCGAACAAAAAAAAAAATTTAAAAAAAAAAAGAGAATAATTTCGGGAACAGTTAGGGTTTTGCCTATTTAAGGCTTCACCCTTCACTTTCCCTTTCAGTCCGCCGTACACTGATCCCCCACTTGCGATTTTCTCTAAACAAACCACCAAATCTTTGATTCTCAACCGTTTTAAGTGGTTTTGCTTCTCATTCGTTTGGAATCTCGAGTTCTCTCTGTTTTTGCAGATCACTTTACCAGTTTCCACAGGTAAGAGGCCCGACAATCCCAACTCGGTTTGCAAGTTCATTTCTAACCGCTTTCATAGATCAATTCTTGTTTAACCACTTGATATCGATCTCCCCTCGTGCTGTTAGGGTTGATTTAGAATATGAACACTCTCCTATTTCACGATTGCGATTTGAGTTTGATTTGGTTGAAATTTGTTGAAGTGAACAGCGGTTTGCAGTTCGCACAAGGAGAGATGGGAATACCTCGATTCCATTTCTTCTGTGTGACATAATAGAACTAATGCTTGATCTTGTTTGCCTTGTAGATGGCAAGAACTAAGCAATCCGCCAAGCGAACGAGAGCCACGTGCAGCACGCCACCCCCGCAAGTGCAGCAACAAACGTCCGCCTCCTACCCATGGCCCCGCGAGCAAGAGGGTGAACTGATTGATCTCGACAGCCCATTGCTCCTGGACTTCAATTGCGAGGGGTGGGATAAGGGGACAGCAGCTCGTTACAACGCCCTCCTCCGAGTTGACATGCTGCCCACTCGTTTCTGCCACACAGAAACTTTGGCTGATCTTGGGATCGACGAGGATGTATTCGAAACGCTGCACGCCATCGGGATTGCTCCTCTGTGCTACACAACGCACGAGCTCTACCCAGACCTTGTTCGCCACATGCTCGCCACGGCCACGATCACCTACGAGGATTCCGACGCACCCTCCTACGCCAACTGCTCGTTCTCTTTCATGGCGGATGGAGAGTACTGTCGCTTGTCCCTCGACAAGCTCAATGAAATCTATGAGATGGCCGCCGAACCAAAGGGGGTAGCGGTGGCGAAAAAGTTCTCTCCCTCTAACGCCTTTTGGGACTGCATTGCAAATGGGAACTTCACAGCCGGGAAGGTCTACCAGTCGCAGATTCGGAACCCCGCGCTTCGTGTCATCGCGAAGATCATCTCAAACCTCCTGTTCGCCAAGGATCTGACCTCGAAGGTCACCAACGGGGAGCTGCAAACCCTGTACACTGGTATTGAGGATGAAATTCGCGCCTCTGGTTCCGGAATTCCCATTCAAAGGGTTAAGACGAATCCCGGTTTCAACTTCATCACCATGATATGCGAGCGGCGACAGTGCCTTATGCACGGCTCGAAGAAGAAAGACAGGAGCGGCAGCCTGCTCACACCGCTTTTCAAGCATTTCGACGTTGATCTCACCAAATACAGCGTCAACAAGGAGGTCCAGTACCTCGACATTAGGTACCTAATGGCGTGCCACATCATGCGAGATGAAGAGACCTACAGCTTTTACGATAAAGCCGGAACTCAGCTATTGACCAAACTGCCTCACCCCGAGATCACCAGGTTCAGCGTGTTTGAGAACATACGGTTTCTTCCTCCCCCCGAGCTCCTTTGCACTGATCCACGTGCTGCGGTCCCTGACGAAGACATGGATGATGTTGAGGACATCACCCCTGAAGCCGACCCATCCAACGACCTAGGAGAGCTCGCCGATGTGACCGATGATCAAGCTTACAGACGCTGGATGGTGGACTCGCAGCGAAAGAACAACAGCCTTATGCGGAGGATACTCCACCTCGTCACTGGGGGATGCATTGGAGGGAGCGCCCAGCGCCAGTCTACGACAGATCGACCACCAAGATCCCACCGACCAGGCAAGGAGCCCATGGGAACTGGCCCTTTTTCAGAAGAGGTTCATCGCTCGCGCAACAGGCGATCCTTTGACCCAGCCGAGAGCGGCGAGTCCGACTGAGTCCGCAAGGACTATCCTCTATCCATTGTTCTATCCATCTGAACTTTTTATTTTTATTTTTTATGTTTTATGCTGTGTTGCTTTTTGGCTGACCTCAGCTTCATTTCCACCAGGGATGGTGTCGATTAAGTCTGGGGGAAGCACTGGGTGCTGAAACTCTATTTTTTTGTTTCTTTGTTTTTGAGTCAGTCCTTGCGTCATCTTGATGTTTTATCGAGTCAGTTTAGGATCGAGTCATTTAAAACTCTTGTGGGAATTAGGACCTTGTGATATATTCTTTTAACCACCTCGTGCTCTAACATTCTTATCCAGTGACCTTAGCAGTGATGAAAGAGCCCATACTTGGACCTGGAACACCCTTTGACTCATCTCATTTGACTCTCCAGAAGCTCTCATCCGATCAGGTTACACTGGGTAGACTCAACTCCACCCAACTTGAACCTAATCTTGACTGAAATTCTTCTTGTTATGGGCACTAGATCAGGGAAACGAGACCAACGCTCAGGGCTTCTTATTCTTTTTACCAATCTTGCTGATCCTGAGCGGCTAGCTCATTTTTAGCTAGTTCCAACCTTCTACCTAAACCTTTATTTTCACCCTCATGCATTCTGTTTTTCAATGTCATATGTGCAGATATGTGCAAAAGGGCCGGAGAGGATAGGATTGACACAGCCCCTTACTCGTTGACGCCTGACACTCAGAGAGAAGAGCAAGCAGATTGAGAACAGTCGACAAGATCAATCCTTAAAGAAAGGAACAGTCGAAGGCGCATGGAACAATGGCACCCCATGAGAAACAGAGGATAGACCCCCAGCGGCTGCAAAACATTCGTCCCGATACCTCCCTCCATCTCCACTCAAAAAAAAAAAAAAAAAAAAAAAAAAAAAAAACCGAATGCTTTAATTTATTTATGATGGAGAGGGTAGATTCGAGATGCATGCTGCTGGAAAAGGGTGAGCAAGAAGTGGGCGCAGATTTTGGAGGAATAAAAAGAAGTCAAGAGCTGAAGAACAGTGGCACGATTGATCCACATTGTAGAACAATCTAATCCGTGAGGCAGAGATGAGTAAGGGTTGTGGGCTTCAACAGATCCGTCCTCTCTTGCTATTTTGCGCGATATCCTGCATGCACTCAAACACGGTAACCCCTAAACACTCTCAGCTCCACCGTAAAACAGCCTATTCCTTATCAACCCGTCTACCCTGAATAGTGCTTGTAATGAGAAGCTCACGCTGTTCTTAAATGATTCTTAAAGGAGTTTTGTCTCGATAGTGCAACCTTTTCAGGTATGAGATACAGAGTACGGAGCTGATCTTCGAACAGCAATCGTGGGGTGTTCTGGTAAGGGTGTGCGATCTGATTCTACAGCTTGTATGGTTCAGAGATGTGTGGTAAGAGCATGGTTATTCAGACAAAGCGAGTTCCCGCTCCTTCAAACCTTTCTCCCTGCTCTTGAGGCTTGGTCTTGTTCGAGGACAAACAAGGATCTAAGTCTGGGGGAATTGATATGTGGTGTTTTTAATACCAATACATGTGCACTTTGAGCTCATTTTCAGTCCTAATTCGTGTTTAATTTACATCATTCTAGGTTGGGAACATGTGAAAGAGTAAAGGAGAGAGTTTCAGGAAGTCTGATGCTGTTTCGAAGGATTCAACGTGGAACAGTCATTTAGAACAACCCAAGGGTTGCTCCCGAAGAGATCAAGCATTAGACTGCTCCCGCTCATTAAGGAAACTTCATATTCTGGAGTTTTCCCTAGTTTCGACTTTCTCTTTCTCTTATTCTCCTATCACCAGCGCCTCCCTATAAAAGGAGAGGCTATCGTTTTCTTAAAGGACACACGCGTTTTACAAGAAACCTAGATTACTCTTTTGGATTTTACGCAACTTGTAAGGGAGAAGGCTCCATCTCTCATTCTCACGAGAAGATTACCCTGAACCCTTTGTCTTTTTACTTATTTTATATGCAGTATTATTCAGGAATCTTGCTTGTGTCATCCTGCTTTATGATTGAGTAGTAGGCAAAGCTTGCTTAGGGTTGTAGGGTGTTAGCCGCATGAACTGAACACAAATAAGTGATCTCAACTATCTTCATTCATATTGATCTTACTGCCTGCATTGAACTGATCACTTAATGTTGGATCTATGATTTAATCCTCTAGCTAACCGTTAGGAGATAAGTCGACCTATATTGAATGAGCTTAGTATCCCTAATCAGCGAGAGTAGATATTAGGGTATTAAGTGAACTAATCAGATCTCGCATCTAAAGCTTGCTTTCGCGTCTTGTTCCAAGCGAGAGCTTAGGATTCAAGACCGACTCGCATAGGGAATAAGATCACGATAGTGAGTTGTTCCAGCTGAGTGATCTGAGTTCTAGATCGCATTTCATCGCACTTGAATAGTTGTTCAGTTCTGCAAGTAACATCCGATTATTGACCCTAAGCCAGCTTCATTTAAATTGAATTCAAATTACCTAGGCATTCTTGTTACTTTTGTCGCAATTAATTCTCAAAACCCACTTGTTTCTCAGCTTGACATTGAACTCATAAGAGTAAAGAGTAAACTGGTCCTCTGGATTGAATCTCAAATATTACAATTACCACTGTTAACTTGACAGTAGCAAGGATTCATTTTTAGTGTATCACATATATATATAAGTATGCTTTTATTTTCCTAATTTAAATAATAGATTTGAGCATTTAATGTATTTTCCTAATTTAAATAATAGATTTACTTAATCAAATATTAACCAAAACAGATTTCCTAATATATTTTATATTAACATATTAAATATTTTTAATATTTGTTAGTAATAAATAATAAAATAAAAAACTACACATCATAATCAATTTATATAACATATAAATAAAATATAAAATATTTTATTCATATATTATTAGTATTTATACGGTCAAATATTTATACGGTCACGGGTCAAGCTCTAGATATAAACAACAACAGCGCAAGATTATTTTTCTTAAACAGATTTATTTTAATAGATATTATAGTTTCAAATTTGTTTATATATTTTATGTATTTATAAATTTATTTTCTTTGTTTTTAAGGGATGCTAAGATTTTAAAACTGGAAAATATTTATGACCCACCTATATATTATTTTAAGTAGGATAAAATTTATATCAGAATATTTTATTAAATTTTTATTTTTTATTTTTATTATAACTGCAAAGATTAATTTTCAAAATAAATTTATATTTAAGTACTACAAATACATCATTTAATATAAACTAAAAAAACTAAAAACATAAAATAAATATCCGCCCGGTCGGACAGGTCAAGGTCTTGTTATCATTAAACTAAGAGACTTTGCTAAGATACACTTAATTATAGGGGTTTAATAGTAGTTTCTTAATAAAGGTTCTTAACCAAAACAAATATTAAAATTATTTTTAAACATAAAATTTTGAACAAAAATTAAATTTACTTATTAAATAAAATAAAGTCAAACGATAATAATTTCAAAGAGGCATCGAAGTTCAGTTGTTGTCTTCATCACGTCCAAATTTTTACGCCATATATGTTCAACCAAATCACCTTTCAGTTGTTGATGTGCTTGTCTATCACGAATTCTTGTTCAAACACCATTTGATTGGCAATATTTGTAGGGATATATGTCGAATAGGTGAGATCGACATGTGAACTTCTGCTGCCTTCTCCTTGTTGAAAATCCGAAACATCATATTGAGTGCATTCATCTCGTTCTCTTCTACAATCATATTATGGAGTATGATACATGCTCTCATAATCTTCCCAATCATGACTTTATCCTAAGAAAATGCTGGATTTTTAACAATGGCAAATCGAGCTTACAAGACTCTGAAAGCACGCTCCCCATCTTTTCGGACAGCTTCTTGTGGAATTGGAGTAGATTTGATAAAAGTTGCCCATTTCGGATAAATACCATCGGTGAGATAGTAGGCCAAATTATACTCTCTTCCGTTGACCGAGAAATTCACCTGCCGAGCTTTACCATTTATTATGTCATCAAAAACATGTGAGCGATCAAGAACATTGATATCATTTAAGATACATGGACGTCCGAAAAACGCATGCTATATCCAGAGATCATATGAAGCAACCGCCTCTAAAATGATTCTTCCACTCCAAATGCATACAATTGATGCTTCATATCATCCCGGGAAATCCACGAAGCTCTCCAATATGAAGTAGACGTTGAATATCAGCCGGTGTTGGTCTTCTTAGGTGCTCATCGCCGAACAAATTTATGATTTCTTCCACAAAATTTTCCACACATAACCGAGCAGTGGTTGCACCGAGCCTGAGGTATTCGCCGACAGCATCAAGCGCATAACCATATGCCAACACACATATAGCTGCTGTACACTTTTGAAGTGTAGAGAGACCAAGCCTTCTGATACCGTCCTTCTTTTGACGAAAGAACAGAACTTCATTGGAAAGGCGATCAACAATATGCATGAACAATGCCTTGTTCATTCTAAATCGTCGTCGGAATAGATTTTTGGGATATGTTGCAGCATCACTGAAATAATCATTCCATAACCGGAGATGGCCATCTTCACGATTTATTTCGGTAAAAACCCTTTTTTCCTTGTCTTCCTTTCATCTTCTTGATCACCATCAACATTGCACAAATTTTCAAATGTTTGATCGAAAGTTTGATCAAAATATTGATCGAAAGTTTCATCAATATTACCTTCGAAAGTGTTGTGAGAAGATGACGCCATAAGAGGTTTGTTTCAGATTCTTGTTTCAGATTATATATTGTGGAGAGACGTATGAATTGCTTTCGATGAGGAGAATAATAGAGAAAGAGGATGGTTTGAAGTGTGAAATGTTGTGAGATGGAGAAAGTTTTGTTGTATTAGACGTATGAATTGTTATGGAGAAAGAGAATGGTGAGAAGTGTGAAATGTTGTGAGATAGAGAAAGTATTGTTGTATCAGATTTATAAAGTGTGAAAGAGTTCGGCAAACATTCTCGTGACACATACATACAAGAGCCCACACACACACACACATTCATTGTCCCAATGCTCCACTCTAAACACACATACATTCCCGTGACACATACAAATACAAACAATAGACACATGAACACACAGACACAACACATTCTCGTGACACAAGAATACAACAGACACATACAAATACAAACAACACTGACCCAATGCTCCACTCTAACAGCACTGACCCAAGAACACACAGACCCAAACACACACACTCTCTCACTGTCGTGTGACACAAGGATACAAAACTGTTGTCGCTGCTTGTGATTGATGACCACCTCTCTCTCACGGGTGCTCCCAATGGTTCACTCTCTCACCTGCATTATTAAAAGATGGACAAACGTAAATAAGCAGAACTGTTTTCATGAAAAGTACAAGTTAAGCAGAACGTATATAAGCAGAAAATATCCAACGCAAAAAAATCCTTGTAGTAAAGCATGAAAATAGTTTTATAACAAGCACAATTTAAGCATAACAAGTACATTAAACAAAAAAATTAGGTAGACATAATCCATCTCCGGTTCCTAGCGTGCGTTGAAACAGAGGTTGTGATGAAGATAATGAGACACTATTTTCATAGTTACCGAACGAAATGCTTTGTTGTCTGTGAAGTAGTTCAACAAATTTTGAACTCTGGGTAGATGGATAAGAATCCATATCCGAAGTAAGCTTAAAGAAGAGAGAAAAAAAGAACTGAACTAGGGAAGAGAAGCACACAGTTTGAACAAGGAAGAGATAAAGAAAAGAAGTAGGGTGAGAAAGTAGGAAGAGAAGAGACACGGTTTGAACAAGGAAGAGATAAAGAAAAGAAGTGAGGTGAGAAAGTAGGAGATTAAAGACGCGGTTTATGTAAGGAAGAGAAGGATCAACGCATTGATCACAACCAACCATAACCGAGTAGACATATATCTAAAAGCATTCATCACACAACCTCCTTCTACACAGAACACCATTCATTTCAGTCCAACTATAAATCAATTTATTACCTAAACCTACCATTACCTCACACAAACCACTTAAGCAGCTATTTAATAGCTAACCTAACACAAAACTACGATTGAATTCTATTCAGACATGAGTAAAAATCAACAAACAATCATACCATATTTCACAAACCACCAACCAATGTATTTATCATGATTAATCCGATTCAGCAGAGCAAAAAAAAATGTTTAATCCAATTCAAAATTACAGAAGATAATACATTTATTATAGAAGTTTAATGTGTTTTCTTAATATATTAAATACTAAAAAAATCTATATTTGTGGAACCGAGGGAGTATATTTTAATCATTTCCCTTTTGATAAATAAGAATTTATTAATCTGATGTTATAAAAAAAAAGAATTTATTACTCATGCAATCTTTCTTATAATATCTTTTAAACGAATATAAAATTTTACCAACGTGAACCACAAAACCGAACACCCACAAAACTCAAAACTCAAAACTCAAAAGCCCGAAACCAAATCGAAAAAAATCAAATGCCAAGGTCCAGTAAAATATCTATAACTGCGAGAAAAGGGGGCTTGGGCCTACGAACAAGAAGACATTTTTGTTATCTTTCTCATGAATGTTTTACACATAAGTGTAATCAACATAATGGATTTTTTTTTTTTTTGAAAGTACTCGATTTTATTTCAAAGAAAGAACTTATTACATCGTTAAACTAACTACCTTTACGAACCTGTCTAAGTAGCTATACCAATCCTCAGAAAAAAATTCTCCAAGTACCCAAAAAAGTGAGTGAAGAACTACTACTAGTGAGCCTCTCATGTTCCGTGACAAAGGATCCAACTTGCATGTTTTGTTTAAGATGTAAGTTATGGCTATGTTTGTTTTATTTTCGGTTTGGATTCATTATTGTTTTATACATTTTGGGTTTCAGTTTGATGTATACATAACTTCAAAATTTATTTTCAAAATTTTGTCGATTCTGACTTTAAATCTTTGGAAAACAAGAAATCCTAGTAGTTTAACAAAAGATTATGATGTTTCACTACAACTAATCTAATAAATAAAGATTTAATTCGTGGTCTCAGCTGCCAAGGAGAGAAATTGAAAGGTTAAGGTCGAGATCAATCTTTGGCGAAGAACCGAAGCAATCTTTGTTGACGAATGGTGCTGAACATGTGGAGACCGCGTCACTTGTTTCGCTCACTGATGATCCGTTGCTTCTCAAATGATGATGATTCAACGACAGGGACAACGACAGTTCTTCTTCTTCATGTTCATGTTTATGTTCGTGTTCGTGTTCATGCCAAGGGTTTGTCTCCTTCTCTGTATTCTATTGAGCAAAAAACGAAATTATTTACTAAACCGGAAATATCCAGGGGTTACCCAGTTTTAACCGAGCCAGTTAAGACTCTAAACCAAACTCTATGCCCACCCCCCTGGGATTTCAAAGAAACAATTATCAAACAGATTAGATTTGGTTTAGCTTTGACCCCGGTTTGTTTTTTGTCAACGCTTTGACCCCGGTTAAGTGTTCAAATTTATACCAAGAACGTTTATTTTCTAATTACCTGTTGACAAAAATAAAAGATAAAAATATACCTGGTGGAAATGATGTGATGGAAACGTCGTCGTTCCGTTCGTCTTCATGTTCATGATGTGAAGAGAGTCATCAACATCATCTCCACCACGAGACTCTGAAGTATGCCCCTTTCTTCTTCCTCTTCTGTACCAAAGTAATATTTAAAAATACAAAAAAGACAATTCAAATAGAGACAAAAAGTATATGATATCATTTCTGATGCAAATTAAGGATTTGTCAGAAACTATTTAAAATAAATAAAATTACCTAAGAGAAGAATGTGAAGAAAGAGAAAAGGTGTGAAAACCCGTAGGACAATCATTCCTTGTGTGTAAAGACAAGTAGTCCTGAAGATAATCCTCTTCGGTGTCTTGTCTTCTTATTGAAAATAAAGAGTTTTCCTCTGTTTCAAAATAATAATAATAATAAAGAATTAGGCTATGACCAAAATGAATATTCTATTGACCTATTAAAATAGCTATGTATTTTTATGACAATTGTCTTATGAATCATGGAGTACAATTCAGATAATTCAACAGTTTTGATGTTAACAATTCAGATAATTCAACGGTCCCATTGTTTCGAAAATCATATCAGAATATTTATGGAAAATTACAAAAAAATGAAGAAAAAAGTATACATTACCTGGTTTACCCAAAGTGAGTTTAGAACCTCTATGCATCTGTTCAGGATATTATAAATAATAATATAAGGATAAGAAAGAGAGAGAAAACTAATATTTGGTATATTTGTTACCTGAAGATGGCTCTTGACATGTGAAATGGTGAGTCCCTTTACATCCATCATCTTAAGAACAAGCTTTGGAGTAGCTCCTCACTACAAGAAAACATCGGGATACTGAGGGAAAAAATCGTCGGTATGTCGTCGGAATAACGCTATTCCGAGGACATACCGACGAAAAAAGTCCTCGGAAATAACTCCTCGGAAATTCATAATTCCTCGGAATTCCGTCGGAATTTTCCGACGGAATTCCGAGGAAACAAAATTCCGAGGATACTCCGAGGACACGAAGTTCGTCGGAAGGTTCCTCGGAAAATACCGAAGGAATTCCGATGGTCCAATCCTCGGAAGTTTCGACGAAATATTCCTCGGAATGTTTATCGGAAAATACCGAGGAACAAATGTTCCTCGGACTTTTCCGAGAAACTCCACTCCCTCGGAAAATTCCGAGGGAGTGGAGTTTCTCGGAAAATTCCGAGGAACTTTTTCCCTCAGAAAATTCCGAGGAACTTAAAGTTCGTCGGAATTTGCCGAGGGGAGAAAGTTCCTCGGAATTTTCCGAGGAACACCATTCCCTCGGAATTTTGAAAAAATTTATTTTTTAAAAAATTTATTTTTTTTTAAAATTAATTTTATTTTTAAAAATTAAAATTTTTAAAATTTAAAATTAAAATTGAATAAAACATAAAATAAAACATAGTAGATAATATTCAAATTTAAATAAAACATTCAGAGTTTTTGGAAAAAAAAAAAAACTACGGGTCTTGAATGTTCGGGAACGTCTCGTTCGGGTACATCCTCTTCATCATCTCCATCATCTGCTCGTTCAGCCTCTTCTGGGTCTCATAGCCCGCCTGTTGAGCTGCCATCTGAGTCTCCAACGCAGATATCCGATCATCCTTGTCCTTCAGCTGAGCCGTAAGAACTTCTGGATCAACATACGCATGTGGTGCAGAAGAAGGAGCAGCCGACCGGGAGCGACGACCCAAACCGACCAAACGTCCCTTTTTCTTTGGAACCGACTGAAATATAAATAACCAAGTTTAGATAATTTAAATTGATGATAAAATAAAAATCAAGAAATAATTAAATTGAACTTTAAAAAAAAAAAAACTTACCGATTCAACGATTTCGTTGATTCGAACCCGAGACAAGTTGGTCGAGGCCGTCGAATCGTCATCATCGGTTTGAAGCTGAGACACTTCGTCATACACCTGAGTTTGGACCAGGTCGACCACGTCCCTCACAAGACCATCATCAATCTGGCCGGTCTTCTTGTTGGTATACGCCCTTTTCATAAGGGCGAGATCATCAACTGGGTGGCCTTCATTTTCTTCCGCCTTGAAAAAAAATAAATTAGACAAACATTAGAAATTTGAAAATGCAAAAAAATAAAATTCTGAAACTTAAATAATTGAAGAAAAAGCGGTTGAGCTTACCATGCGATCCGCCAGAGTGGCAATAGATTGAGCACCCAAGTTATGCTTGTAGATGCCCTTTCCTTTACGGTCGCTCCTGCGGTTGTTGGAGTTGGTGGAAGAAGTTTCTTTCGTCTCTTCTTTATCCCAATGCGCACACAACTCCTTCCAGACCGTGTCGTTCATCGACTTTGGGACCTTTTAATTTAAAAAAAAAAGTTTAATAATTTTAAAAATAGTTTAATAAATTAAAAATTGTTAATAAATTAAAAACTACCTTGTTTACTTCCCACTTCTTCTTCCACTCGTACATCTGCTTCTCATAGTTGTCCATAACTTTATGGACAAAATGGTGATAGATAGAGAGCGTATCATCGGCATTCCAGTTGAATTCTTGCTGAAATAGTTTAAAAATAGTTTTTAAGCACAAAAATATAATAGTTTAATAATTACAAAAATCGTCGTTTTAATAAATAAAAAATAGTTTAATAATTAAAAAAATAATTTAATAATTACAAAAATAAGTTTTAATAATATTTAAAATGTCTAATAAATATAGAAATTAGTTTAATAATTACAAAAATAAGTTTTAATAATATTTAAAATGTCTAATAAATATAGAAAATAGTTTAATAATTACAAAAAATAGTTTTAATAATATAAAAAATATAATTTAAAAATTAGAATACTTACCGCAAACTGCTGAAACCACAGATGCTGCTTCTCGACAGGGAAGTGAGTGAAAGTCGGATGTCCGCTGTCGAGGGCCGAGTACATCATACGGTTGATCCATGCGCTGATCCCATTCCCGGATCGGTTGAACCTAATAAAAAAATAAATTATAAATAAAAAAATAGTTTAAATAAAAAATAGTTTAAAAAATAAAAGTTTAAATTACCATGTTTGACCATGTCCATGTGGATACTCAGTGAGATAGGGAAGATGGTCACGACCGGGCTGTCGAACCAACTCCGCAACCCTCATCACTCCCAGAGGACCGGGTGCAGCAGCGGGACCAGGAGCGGGTGCAGCAGCGGGAGCGGGAGCAGCAGGAGCGAGTAATGGAGAGGGAGATGTATGGTATGAGCTGTGGGGCGAAACGGAATCCTGAACATGGCTGGAAGAACCCCGAGACTGGCTCCCCATACCACCCCGGCTACGACGCTAGCGAGGCCGGATCTGATCATCATTAGACCTGTAAATTAAAAAAAAAACATATTTAAAAATTAGTTCTAATAATTTTAATTAAAAAAAACAGTTTAAATAAAAAAAGTTTTAATAAATAAAAAATAGTTTAAAAATTTTAAAAATAGTTTAAATAAATCCCAAAAACATAATAATTACGAAAAATAGTTTTAAAAATGTTTAAAATGTTAAATAATTACAAAAATAGTTTTCATAATATTAAAAATGTTTAATAAATATAGAAATTTATATTTTACATATAAAATACAAAAAAATGTTTTTAAATATTATATAAATGATTTTTAATCTTAAAAAAAGTTTTATAGATTTTAAAAATGTTTAATAAATATATAAATGAATTTAAAATGCAAAAAATAGATTTTATATACAAAAAACGTTTTCAATATATATATATAATTTCAAATTCGATTTTTATAACCACAAAATTAATAAAAACTCTAAAAAAAAAATTCAAATCAAGTGAAATACATAATCAAACTCGATTTTACACAAATCTACCATTCACCCTAACAAAATCTATAAATCTCATTCCAAAATCATCAAATCTACTTAAAAACCATACAAATCTAACCTAAAAGAGTGGGATAGGGTTCTTACATGATTATGGGGGAGGATTAGGGGAGATTCGCCGGAAAAACGCGAGAGAGAACGGTGGAGTCGCCGGAAATCGCGAGAGGAGAGGCTCAGCGGCGCGGAGAGAAAGAGAGAAATGGGGAAGAAGATCGGGCTCGCCCTAATATTATGAGGCGTCCGACGGAAACTATCCGTCGGAATTTCCTCGGAAATATTTAATATTTCCGTCGGAATTTCCTCGGAATTCTTTGATTCAATTTTCCCGAAATATTTGGCGGCTTGGTTTACCCGGTTAAATGAAAATATTCCGACGAACAATGATTCCTCGGAATACCCTCGGTAATCTCCGAGGAATTTCTGAGGAACCAGGGTTTGGGGTTTTAAAACATCGATTATTTTCGCCGTATTTCATTTCTTATACAATTATAATGCATACCATTGAGGATTCTTTGTATAGATGATCATAAACCATGAAATAACACAATTTCAAAAATAATTGTAAGTATTCCCTTTACCATTTATTAAAGTGTATAAGTGTTTCTCTTATGTTGTGTGGTTTTCGTTCATGCAATCGTAAAAGTGTTTGTTATTGGATAAAACACCAAAGTTCATAGTTCCAAACATCATAATCTGGTTATGACACTTAATGAAGGTTATATACGTGTTATTCAATCCGTAAAACGTTGTTTTCGATTTAAAACCCCCAGTTCCTCGGAATTTCCTCGGAATATACCGAGGAGATTCCGAGGAAATCCTTATGTTCGTCAGCATTTCCTCGGAATATACCGAGGAGATTCCGAGGAAAAAGAATCTATAATCAAATCCCCATCTCCTCGGAATTTCCTCGGAATTTTCCGAGGAAATGCCGACGAACATAAAGAGTTCCTCGGAATTTCCTCGGAATTTTCCGAGGGAATTCCGAGGAACTTGGGGTTATCAATCGAGAAGATCTATTCCGAGGAAATTCCGAGGAAAACCTATCTGTCCTCGGAATTTCCTCGGAATTTTCCTTTAAAAAAAAAAAAAAAATGTCGACGCTAGTCTGTTTCTGAGTCGTCATCACCAGATGAATCTGAATCTGGATCTTGGTGAAACTCTCCAATCACTGGTTCATCCTCTACGTGAACGGCGGCTTCTTCTCCGAAGTCAGTTAAATCGACTACAAGGCCAACTCCACCTAAATCTTCTGCTGCACTCCACCGACGTCTGGCGTCCTTTCTGCACCAAAATCTCTAAGTTGTCTCTTCAAATCTTTCCCACGAATTTCCGGAGGTGGACTGTCAAACACCCTCTTGTTCTTCGTAAACAAATTCCTACTTCTACGATATGGATGATCTGGTGGTAGAAATCTCCTGTGACAGTCAAACCAACACGTTTTCCTTCCGTGTTTTAGTTGGAAAGCATCAGTGTTATCTTGACAATATGGACATGATAGCCTTCCATGCGTTGTCCATCCAGATAACATACCATATGCTGGAAAATCACTTATTGTCCACATTAGTACTGCCCGCATTTGAAAGTTTTCTTTATACGAAACATCGTATGTTTCAGCACCTTGAGTCCATAGTTGTTGCAACTCATATATTAGTGGCTGAAGAAACACATCAAGTGATCTCTTAGGATGCTCTGGTCCGGGAACGAGAATCGAGAGAAACAAAAACTCTCGTCGCAAGCACAAGTTTGGGGGTAGGTTGTATGGTGTAAGAATGACTGGCCATAGAGAATACTGTCTTCCACTCTTGCCAAACGGGCTGAAACCATCAGTACATAATCCAAGGTAGACATTTCTTCTCTCATACGCAAAGTCGGGATACTTTGATTGGAAATGCTTCCACGCTTTTGCATCTGAAGGATGTCTGATCTCACCATCTGTTGAGTGCTCTGCATGCCATCTCATTGGTTGCGCTGTGCGTTCAGACAGATACAGCCTCTGCAACCTTTCCGTCAAAGGCAAATACCACATCCTTTTATATGGTACTGGAACTCTTCCACTCGTATCTTTATAACGAGGCTTCCCACAAAATTTGCATGAAACCCGCTGTTCATCCGCCCTCCAATAAATCATGCAGTTGTCTCTGCATACATCTATTACCTGATACGATAAACCAAGACCAGCTACGAGTTTCTGAACCTCGTAGTATGAGCCAGGAGCTACATTATCTTCGGGTAGAATACCTTTTACATAATCAGCAATCGCATCCACACAGTCTTCAGCCAAATTATAATCCGTCTTAATGCCCATCAATCTTGTAGCAGATGATAAAGCTGAATGACCATCTCTGCAACCTTCGTACAATGGTTGCTTTCCAGCATCCAACATATCATAAAATCTCCTAGCTTCGGCATTGGGTAAATCTTCCCCTCTAAAATGATCATTTACCATCTGCTCAGTACCTACACCGTAATCTACATCCGTTCTAATTGGATCTTCTAATCTAACCGCTGGCTGAGGTTCGCTAGTACTACCAAGTTCATAATCAGTTTCTCCATGATGATACCAAATTTTGTAACTTCGTGTAAACCCACTCAAATATAAATGAGTCCAAACATCCCATTCTTTAATAACTTTTTTATTTTTACAATTAGAGCAAGGACATCTTAACATACCTGTTTTTGCTTCCGGTTGTCGGTGAACTAACCCCATGAATTCGGTTATACCTTGTTGGTATTCTTCCGTAAGCAATCTCGTGTTCGGATCCAAATGAGGTCGATCGATCCAAGAACGAAAATAATTTGAAGAAGACATGTTTTTTATGAATCAAATTCGTGTGTAAAGAAAGTGAGAGGGAGGATGAAGATATGGTATGAATGAAGAGGAAGAGGGGTGCTTGTATTTATAGTTGAAATCCTGCCGACGGTCCGAGGAAATTCCGACGGAATTCCGATGCAAACGGCTAGTTCGTCGGAATTTCCTCGGAATTTTTAAAATCCCCCCAACGGCACTCCAACGGCTCTCTAACGTCTATAATATTTCCTCGGAATTCATCGGTTTTTTCCGAGGAATACTAGTTTCCTCGGTATTCCGTCGGAATATTCCGACGAAATGAATTTTCCTCGGAATTCCGTCGGAATATTCCGACGGAATTCCGAGGAAGCAAAATTTTGTGTTTCCTCGGAAATGCCTCGGTATATTCCGAGGAATTCATTTTCCGTCGGAACGTCCGTCAGAATACCGCTGTTTTCTTGTAGTGCCTGTTTCATCAAACCCAACAAAAATACAAAAGAGAACAAAAAAATATTAAAAAGGTGACTATGATGATTCTTTGTCATGAATTTTCTATTAACAAAAAATGAGAAATTACAATACTTTATAAGAGAAAACGTTTTTTTTAGCAACTAAGAGAAAACGTTTAAGATATATGAATGAAACAAACAAGCAAAGGTGTGATGCTTGGTTCAAAAACTTGTCCAATTTGGTTGTTTAGGTCGATGATGAAGATTAACGTTGAGAAGTTTCAAACTATTTCAAAAAGATAAAAAAAACTTTAATTTTTAAGATATATATGAATGCAACAAAGTAGCAAAAGTGCATGAGAAATTTTAATCTTTGAAGAAATACCGAAAAGAAACTTTAAGACATATATATATATATATATATATATATATATATATATATATATATATATGGACGTACGTGTGTGTGTGTGTATGTGTGTGTGTGAATAAAATAAAGTATCAAAATATGGACGTACGATGTTGGCCACCAAGCATATCGACGGCGTTAACAAAACAACGGTGGAGATCCGGCGTCCACTTGAGTCTAGGCACCGGAGACCGTACGTATGACCTAACTCCACTGCCTCCTTGACCATTAAAACCAACGCCGTCATAGTTTTCGTTACCATTTTTCCCACCACGCTTACCCATTTCTAAAAAAAAATTAGTCCCAAGAACCCTAAAACCCCTCAAGAACAAGATCTAAAATTTCCTTAAACCCAAGAAAAAAAGAATTTTGAGGGAAGAAAGAGAGAGAGGATTTGTACATGGGTATGGTTTGGATTAAAAGAGTTTTTTTTTCTGATATGGTTTTGGCTCTTTCTAAAAGATGACTGTCTCTTTTTCCATCTATTCTCTTTGTCCAATTTGGATGCACACTATCATACATATGTATCTATCTCTCTCTAATTTATATGTATATCTGCATGAAGCCAAAAATAATAAAAATTAAAACTGCATGACTGTCTCTTTTTCCATCTATTCTCTTTGTCCAATTTAAATGATGTTACATCTTTAAAACTACACTAAAAAAATAAACTCATAAATCGACAATTATATAATTCTTTTCCTTATAATAGTTCACGACATAGTAATGATTTGACGATTCGTATATAAACCTCGTAAATTCAGTTTTTGGTCACTTATATATTCAGACAATTAAGAATAGCAAATAAGAAGAATAAATATACATCTTTATGTATGTATTAGAAATTTAGAGGCGCAAATAATCAGCTGGAATGTTGTCCCTTTATAATTTTGTTTATTAAAAGAATGAGAGCACATGTGTTTTTGACCTAGCGACAAGTATCTACCCATCTATAATCTACAAAAA
Source organism: Brassica rapa (assembly GCF_000309985.2). Taxonomy (NCBI): domain Eukaryota; kingdom Viridiplantae; phylum Streptophyta; class Magnoliopsida; order Brassicales; family Brassicaceae; genus Brassica; species Brassica rapa. The sequence goes on along the minus strand of NC_024803.2, from coordinate 15,559,298 downwards.
CGGTAATCATACGAATATTTATTTGACTTTGGTTACATTAGTCTTGACTCCTGACCATTTTTATTATCTTATATATATTTAAATACTTTAAAGAATGATCATTGCATATCAAATCATCAACGTACAAGAATTCCACAATAGGCTATATATTGCATGAAAAGAATTATCTATTCTTAGGTCCTAACTCCTAATAGTAATCTCTTTCCAGAAATAATCAAATAAACTCAGGAGTACTTATTTACCTTGTAGGAATTTACCCAAATGAGTAAGTTTAAGTTTCCTCTGCACCCAAAACTTTACTCGCTCTTTTCACTATAGGTTAATTTAGACCATATTATAATTAAAGTTAAATCAAAATTAAAATAGCCCAACTGCTAAGGTTTGACCATAGCATAATAATTCTTCCTATTTTCTATCTTTCTTAGGGTTTCGTGTTTAACTTTCTGATTTAAGTAAATCAGAAATTTAGTATATGGTCCTTTTGGACCACCGTTTTGACTTCATTCCCCTACTTTCCTTACATTTTCTCCTGGTTCCCATTCATTTTTCTTCTTTATTATATTCATTTTCTTTAATTTTTATCTACAACTTAAAATTATCAACTATGCTTTATATTAGTTATTAAATCTACAACCAAAAATAAAAAATCGTTCTATGAATCCTGTTTATTACATTTTTATTTTGTTAATTTTTTTAAAAAAATAGATGTATAAGTATATTTCATTTTTATTTAATTCTTACCACTATTACAAATACAACAAAATAGTTAAAAAAATAAATTCTAGCAAATTTTACAATTACACTTCTACCGATCATTCACATCGTACTGAATACTCTCACAGTCCTTTGCACATTGTTCTCTTCTTAGTCTTCAATCTTCATCGTTGCTTTGCACATCGAAATCAATGAAAAATTAAAAGTCAAAGGTATACATGCATTATAGCCCACAGTAATTACTGATTTCTCCAATTTCTTAAACGACGGGCTCAATACATTGATTAAATTTTTCTTAACTAGGAAATTCTTGATAGAATATTGTCCATGGAATACGTTTTCTTCATATAATGAGCATTCCAGAGTATGTTCATTTGTCCGAATTCAACTTTTGATAATACTAGTTTGAAATTTTGATAAGCCTAAAATGTAATGATCCCTCAAAACGTCCAAACCAATGCCGTCCGACTTAAGAAACTGTTGTATATATATTAAATCAAAATATATATATATATATATATATATTACTTAAGATAATTTTCAGTGTTCGATGTGAAACATTATCTCTAATACATTTTTTGAAATGATGGTTCTTTGACCATTAATCTCATAATGTTTAAACAAAAACCGGTGAACCAATTTTGGTTAATCAATTAGGAATCATATTAGATTGTGCGAATCAAACTCTACTACCATATAAAGCATGTCTATCGCTTTAGATATTCACCTAGGTAATTTGTTAGATAAATTAAATATTTGTAGTTCAATATAACAACTAAATTATAAATCATAGGGAAAAAATGAACAAATTATAAAGTGCCACATAGGTATAAGAATATCTCTATTCTTTTTTTTTTTCTCAACCAAGAATATCTCCAATCTCATTTTCCAGTTTCTCAAACTAGAAAACATGTACTTTCTCTTAACATTATTTTACCTTTCTATTTTCAATTTTTTCGATTTTCATTTTTAATGTTAAGATATTTAATGAGATATCACCAATGTGGTTGTTTTTCACTTCTGAATGGATTATCTGACTTTCATATACTACTTAATTTTTTTATAATTTTTGATATAATTGTTATAACATATTCAAAAGCGAAGCTGCTTCATTTTAGCCATGGGTACAAATACACCCACTACTTTTTCATAAAATAATTTTGTAAAGAATATTTTTAACGTTTTACAGAAATTAATGCCAAATTCATCCGTACACCAAATCTTTTTTTTTTCAGTTTGCCCTCTAATTTCATGATTTATGATTTTTTCCTAATTATGTTTTTATATTATCACTAAAATATACCCCAGTAATAATAATATCGCCTAGCTTTGCCCTTGTGTATATCATACAATTATACTAAGAGTTTTTTGGCGCAATGCGCAGAAATAAAAAAAAAAAGAAATATAATTTTATTTATTTTTAAAGAAAATTTTAGTTTATACTGGGACATTATCATTTTTATTTTAACTTTATCGCTTGAAAAAAATAAAACCATAAATATATTTTTTGTAGTTTTATTCCTTTTGATTTGGTTAAAAAAATTATTTTGATTTTATTTAAATTTTAGTAGAGTTAAGGTTACATTTTATCAAAATAATTTTCAATTTATGTTATATTTAACTATTTTTTATTTTAAATGTGTCTCTTATCATATAATTTTAAATATGTCTATATATCGATATATAAAAAAATCTAATAATATAATATTCATGTACCATGCACATAAATAATAATTTTAAATATTATTTTTTTTAAATTAGTTTAAATTTGAATATTATTATTAATATATTTTAACTTCACCGGTTTAAAAAATTAAAACCATAAATCTATTATTTTGTACTAAAGTGATATATAATTTACTTAATGATGATATATAGTTTAATTTCAAGGGTTTTTTGATAGAGTGTGTTTTTGAAAAATGGTATCCAACTTATTGTATTTAAAACAATTTTTATAATTTTTATTTGATTAGTCTTGCTTTAGTCTTGTATTTGTTGATGAACACTTACAACTAATTTTGATAATACATATATGCATATATATACATATATATATATGATATATAAGTTGATGTAAAATATATTTGTGATTATATTTAGTTTATTTTTATTAATATGATATATATATATATATATATATATTAATTTAATGGTGATATATTAGATTAATTATTAATAAATTTAAGGAGTGTTTTCAAAAAATATATATATATATATATATGCAATAAAATACTATTAATGGTGATATATGGGTTAATAGTCATTACCATATTAAAAAAAAATCTTGCCAAAAATATAAATTTTTATACGAAAATTTGTACATGTCATAATCAGGTATATGCCATGACACCATTTTCAAAAGTCATGTCATCATTTTTGTTGAGATTGAATGTGGTGATGACACATGTACAAATCAGTTCTCAAATAATATCTAGAGGATTACTTTAGACAGATTTACACAAATAGTCTTTACTTTCCAAAATTATTTATTAGTTATTTTACAATTTTTCCGATCGTCTTGAAGGGACAAAAAAAATTTTTGTTCTTTCTTAATTTCTGAGCTATAGTGAACTCTTAGTAAACCCAAATAAATTTCTAACCATCTGTCACAAAAAAAACTAAAGGCTCTTATTGGACTCCAAAAAAAATTTCGTTTTTTCCAAAATCAGATGATTATTCATTTGTTTTTCATTCCGTGAATAGTAGCATTGAGGAATATCCAGAAAGATCTTTAGAATACTAATACAGTAAAATCATATATGCTGTGGGTGTGTTTTCATGCTTGGATTCTTTATGCGTGATAGATTTGGGTAGAGTTTTCAGAAGCTAGCTGCAGTTCAAGATCAGAGAATATTTTTTCGGTAACTACTGGTGCCCGACTCTTAACTTGACCAGCCATAGTTTCTTTGGTCTGAACTTGTCTAATTGCTTATTTGCTTAACTGGTTGATACGCTTTGTTCAGCTATTGCTACGGGCTGAGTCATTTCTCGTATTTGTTCTGTTGTTTACTTTGTTTTATGTATTCCAATACAAGTGATATTTGTAATTTTTGTCAGAATTTTGAAAATTGGTAGAATATTTAATATTTTATTGAAAAATAATAACGTCAGATACTGTTTGCGTATACGATTTCGCGTAGTGTACTGTTTACGTATATGATTACGTATATTTCTGAGACAACTAACAAAGTCGTCGTATTTCTGTGTGACTTTTACCCAAGGAGAAAAAAACATAAATAAGACAATCAAATATACGTTTGACAAAAAAAAAAGACAATCAAATATATAAAATCTACACACAAAGTGAGGTATTGACCTTTAGTGTAGTCTACTATGATCTGCCTCACATTTTCTAATATAATTATAAACACGTGTAATCCTGCGTATATAAACTCGCTCTAAATTTAAACAATGCATGGTTGAAAAAGGTTAATGTTTGATTAGCCGGTGATTAAATGATAATCAGTCACCAGCACTTCAAAGACACACGAGTAGCGTAAATTATTTTTATACTGACCAAAAGAATATTACAGAAAAATTATCTAGGCTATGTTCATTGGTCAAAATAATCAAATAAAGACATTCCAAATGGTCTAATAACTTTAATGTGAAATAGATCATTTTTAATCATTGATCATTGACTAATTAACAAAAACGAATTTTCAGCCAAAACACACCACCGTTTTGGTAAAAACTGATTGATTTATAGCCTAGTATTTCTATAAAACTTTTTAAATATGAAATTTCTGAATCACATTTCCCATAGTAAGATTTTAATCGAGTATCATACCATACGGCTCACCAATTACTCTGACCGTAAAAGAATTTCAAGATATTTTGACAGAATGTATTAATATTGTCCTCTTTAATCAGCAACTAGATCTTGACCCGCATTTGTAAAGCACATAATATTTTTAAAAAAATTCTTAGGATAGTTTTTTAAGTTTTTATCACAAAAATAGCATTCAATGAGAAAAAAGACCAAAATAAATTTTATTAAAAGTAAAAGTACATTTTTACATATGGTTAACTAATCTAGACTTAGGGTTTATAGTTAAGGGGTAAGGTTTTGGAGATAGGGTTTCAAATTTTAAAAAATAAAAAATAAATATTAAAAAATTTAAAATAAAAATAAGCTATTTTGGTCATTTTTCAGGCTTTTTTGTGACAAAAAACTTAAAAATGAATATTTGAGAGAATTACCCAATATTTTATAATTAATTTTTTACTAATAATTTAATAAATATTTTGTTAATTTATAAGAATTTTGTGTATTTAAATCAGTGCTTTTAACTTCGAGCCGAACCCGCAGTCAAACCGGTTAATCTGGTGATCCGATAGTTCGATATAGGATTTTAAAAATATCCATATTTAGAAAAATCACTAAAACCCGAGACTAACCGATTGAACCGATGGATGAAAAATATGTAATCCAATTTGATTTAAATTTTATATTTTCATAATTTATCACATTTTAAGTAACACAATAATTCAATAATAGCCTTTATAATTATTTTTGTTATTATATTTATTGTACAATGTATAATGTTATATATATATATATTTATGTAATGGATATTATTGAATTATTGTGTTCCTTAAATAAATTATAAAACCATTATTTAGGAAATAAAAATAAAATAATCTATTAATTTAATTGATGTATTATTGATTGAAATGTTTTTGTAGTATTTAAGTTGAAAAATAAATTCTATTTATTTTTCATTGTTTTATAATTATTTGAATTTTTAATTATTTAATTTATCTAAATGATTTTTAAAAAAATTGTTAGAAGCTATTATAAAGATGAGATTTAATATTTTATATTATTTGGACACAAGATTAATTATAGTGTTGTTTGAAAACATGGATAGTAGTATAAAAAAATACATTCTTTGGAAACATGAATACTAGTATAAAAAAAGGAGTACATTGTTTAGAAACATGAATAGTAGTATAAAAAAAGAAATATTAGTGATCTAATGTATCTTTAACTATAAAGTAGAAATGTGCATTTATTTAAAAACTTACAAAATAAATGTTAGGTCAAACATAATATTTATGTTTTAATAAGATAGATTATTTAATTCAAATCTATGGGCGGGTTAGAAGTTGTTAGTAGTAGTAACTACTGCAGTGACAAAAATATAAGAACAAAGGGAGATACTACACATTAAGGTTCCGAATGGAAAAAGTAGATCAAGCGTTGCGGATCTGGCGGATCAAGTGGATCGAGCAGAACAAGAGTGGTTCAAGCGGATCGAGCGGTTCTAGAGTGGATCAAGCAGATCTAGCGGTATAAAACATATGTTTGAATGGTGATATGGATAACATCTGTCTAAAGTACTGTACAAATTTAAAATAATTTAGATAAATTTTATATTACTATTTCTATTTTCATAATTAAAAGTATTTACTTTATAAATAAATAATTTATAAATAAAACAAATATAAATTTATATTCAAAATATAATATTAAATTAAGGAAATTTCAACATTTCAAATAATGATACATTGTAGTAGCTATTAACAAATTTTCAATATGTAATACAATATAAATCAATATATAGTTAGTATTATATGTAAAATAATTTTAAATGACAGATTTTTAAAAATAAAATATGATATTAAATTAAAGATACACATGATAAATATGGTGTAAATACAAAAATAAATAATATTTTAATGAAATAAGATTTACAAGATAAAAACTATAATATTATGTTTACATATGTTACAAAAAGCATTATCATTAAAATATGAAAAGAAATAAATAAAAAGTTAAAAACTATTTTATAAGTAAAAGTGGAGGAAATACTCCTAATACATTATTTACACATTGATTTTGACACATGTCATTAACCAAAACTTCAAATTTAACTTCAAAATTATTTGTAATTTACACTAAGGTCTTTATATTTGTCATAATTAATATAAATCCATAATTTTTTTATAAATCACTAGTACATATATAAAAATATTACAGTAATATTAATTAATAAAATATTACACTAAAATATAAAATTATAAATAGTAAAACATAATTAGTTATTAAAGTACAAGCAAAATATCACATTATTTCATATAAAAAAATCTGTAGTGATCCTCTTTCGATTAAACAAAATTTGCTTGAACAATATTTTAGAGGTTCCAAAGTAAATTTACTAGACTATTAGTGTTGTTGTAATATTTAATTTTGTGCAATAATTATGTCTTCATGTATTTTTTCAAAAAACTTTTTTTTATTAAGTTTCTTTTGTAATATTTTTGTTGTCTAATTCTAGTTTTACAATATTATAAATCTCTTTTTAAAAAAAATTATTTAATTTTATGTGTAAAATTTAAATTTATAAAAATAAGTTTGAAATATTTATGATATACAAAAATTTTAAAGATTAAAACGATAAATAAAAAATACTTAAGAATCATAAATGTGATGTGTAATTAATTATGATGACCAAAATGCAAATAAAAAATGAAGTTTTGAAGTTTTTTTTTGAAGAGAAAAAAACTATATATTTGAAGTTATAAAGTTTCTTTTGGAGTTGTTCTTAGAGTCTATATTTATGACAAAAGTCTTTTTTTAGTGAGGGTATTTCTTTAACAATAATGATATATCGAATTAAACAACCAAGATGAATATTCATGATGGTAAAGTCTTTACAAAATACTAGTCATGTAAGAGAAAGAGTTTTCACAAAACGTGATTAGCTCGACTAGAGAAATTCTCAATGATAATTTTGATTCTTACTCACGAAGACAAAAAAAACATGAAACGATAATTGACTGAACTCAACATGAACGTTTTCTCAATAATAATAAAAAATGTTTATAAGAAATGAAGGTAAAAGTATAGATTTTGATTGATATATTGTACACATGAAATCAAGTTCAGTGTCATTCAAATTTGTTTAAGTCAAATAAATGATTAAAATCTAACAGACATAAATAACACCATAATTAAAATGTTAATAATAAAGGATTTCAAACTCTTTTAGTAAACAAATTATAAATTCAAAAACCCATTAAATTTTATAAAGATATTTCAAATGCAGTAACCAATAACACTGGATTTATTTTTATTTATTTATGATCAAAATAACACTAGATTTAATAAATGATTTATAACAATAATTGAACCCCTAGATTATAAAACCTAGAGAATAAACTTTAAATTCACTATTGAGTAAAAGTTTTTCAAGCTTTTTATCATTTGATTAATAAACAAGCTCTGTTGAGTTTCTTGTTTTTTTTTTTCATTTAAAAAGAGGATGGTTTTGATCTCATAGGCTCAGTTTCTTTCAATCTCAAAGATTAAAGATTGAAAACTAACAAAAAAATGAGTTTGCATCTTATTTTTTTTGTTTGGGAAACGCTTTAAATTAACAAGAGGAAGAAAATATTGAGCTTGCATCTCTGAACATACACATGAAAATGTAGCAACAAGTTTTTCATCACTAGCAAGAAGAAAATATTGAAAAGTAGAGTCCCCCACCTTCTTCACAGTTCCAGAGAATCCCTGTCAAAATATTTCGGAGGATGAATTAGAACACAGAAGAATGAATAAAAGAATCAGGTGAAATGAAATCATTGGCATGTTAGAGAATCTTAGACATTAAGGGGTCTGTCTTTAGAGCAGAGAAAACACCCATTGCTGTCAAATCATAGTGGCAAGGACAATGAACAACATGAAAAAAGGAAAGAACCACACAAAATATGTATGAGTAGTACTCAATGAGAAAGAGAAGAAGAGTTAAATCATGAGAATCTTTCTATAGTTGTTGTGACATATGCTACATATATATATAATCCACCAAATCAAAGAGTGTATCTTCGTGCAGAGTCTTTAAAGCAGAATATGTTCAGACAAAGAGAAAAGACTATAGTGCGTGCTGGAATATCTGAGATGGAATTTACAAGCTCAAAATTAATCAAGCAGGAGACTATTTAAGCCTAGAAAGTGTGACAACATATAATATATATAGTCTAGCAACTATATACTCTTATCCGATTTAGCATATATATATATATATAATCCACCAAATCAAGGAGTGTATCTTCTTGCAGAGTATTTAAAGCAGATAATGTTCGGACACAGAGATAAGACTAGTGCGTGCTGTAATTTCAAAACTGTTTCTTAAGGACTTTATATGTAACTGTAGCCATGATATCGAGATACAATTTACACGCTCAAAATCGATAAAGCAGAAGACTTTCTAAGCCTAGAAGTGAGAGAGTACATAAACCAAACATATAATAATACATAGTCTAGCAAACTGAGCTGTGTCCTGTTAGATGTACCTAAAGGTTTCAGGAGATAATGTTACTGTGTAGTGTACTTCAAGACGAAAAATATTAACAACACTAAGTGTCTAGGCTTGTCCAAACTTCAGATAAGATAGAGATGGTCTACAACAAAAAGGAAAACAAGTACAAATCCCAGTTACAGCTCTACTACCACTATCGTGTTTTTTCGAGTGACTACGAGATTAGATTCTGGGTTTGTAGAACCGTACATCCCTAGGCCGAGGTCTCTCCCTCAAAACACTTCGACCTCGTTTTATTTCTTGAACTTATTCATTAATCTTGTACACACAGTCACTATCAAATCCATTTTTGTCAACTTAAATCTCATTCACGAAACAAAGATCTAATCTAATAGCATATGAAACAAATCTAGTTCAATCGAAGACCGTTAGACTAACCGGAAATCTGGAATCGGTTAGGTTAACCGGAGATCGAAATCTAAGCCCTAAGCATTAGCGGTCTTAGGGATTAGGGGAACGCCGTTCCCTTGAAGCTTATTATGTTTGGCTTTGGCTTCTTCCTCGCGGATCTTCTGCATCGCGAGCATCCTCTCCATGACGAGCTCGTACTCGCACTTCTCGTACACGTGGCGCTCGTCCTCGCACTTCCACGGGAGGAAAAACTCTGCCTGGCGACATTTGTTGAGCGGAATCAGGAGATGCGCGCACTGGTCTCTGTAACCCAGCGGTACTTTTGCTGCGACCATCTCTTCTTGCGTTGCGATCATCTTCTTCGATGAACCGGGAACCTCCATTCTCCAATGTCGCGATCTCTTTACCCAAACTTCGATAGTCCCTTTTCTCTTTGCGTCTCCGATTTGCTTCACCCGAACATTGTCAGATTCTTCGTTCCGGGTCATATTGGGCCCGTTTTATTTACTAAGCCCACATTTAATGGCCTTTTGTTATATTAAGCCCACAATCATTACTGAGCAGCGTCCTCCTCACTCGCCCCTTATATAGATAGAGGAACGGTGATGGTTTGAGAGTTTATAACTGAATCCGAATCCTAATCTGAAACCGAATAAAAACTTGATGTGAAGTTATAAACTTATTTTCTTTAATTTTTGGGAATTTGAACACTTATAGTATTTTTGGAGAGTTTTGATAGCTTTCCTATCGGATTTTTGGTCAATTCAGTTTATTTTGAATAGATAGTTTATATAGTTTTTATTGAGTTTTTGAATTATAGACTTTTGAATATTTTTTGGTTAACTTCTGATACTTATTGTTTGATTTCACAGTGATTTGGGACAATAAACTTAATTCAAATCGAACCTGGTTTCAAAATAACCAAATAGAGGACTATTGCAAATGCATGTGCAAACTTTTGAAACTGAAAGCAAAGGTATTAAAAATACAGACAATTACACATGAAAAGAACACAAACTTTGTTTGTAAAGAACGGAGAGACGAAACACAGATTCTCACTACGAAGCCTTCTTCTGCTTATACTTAGCCGCAGAGAAGAAGTAAACCGCCATGTTGACAAGACTAAGACCCGCCAAAAGCCAGAAGAAGTAATCAAGATGACCCGTATTCAGATTATCCGAGATCCAACCTTCACCACCATTCCTCGTCGTGAAGTAAGTCACAAGCGTGAGGATCAACGAACTCAAGTAGTTCCCAAGAGCATTGGTCAAAAGAGCCAAAGCACTGCACAAACTCCTCATCGCATCTGGAGACTGATCATAGAAAAACTCAAGCTGGCCAATGAAGTAAAACACTTCCGCTGCACCGAGGATGAAGTACTGAGGAATCTGCCACAACACGGATATAGGAACCGGAGCTCCGGACTCAACCAACCCGAGCTCGTCGGCTAAACGGAGCCTGATGATCTCAATGATAGCTGCAGCCGCCATGCATAGAACAGAGACGAATAGCCCTATTCCCATTCTCTGTATCTCTGTGAACCCTTTGTCTACTCCAGTGAAACGTCTAGCTAAAGGGACGATGAACCTATCGTAGAGCGGAACCCAGATGATGACGCTAGCAGTGTCGAACGTCCCTAGCGCCGCTGGAGGAAGCTGGAAGGAGCCGATCTTGCAGTCCATGGCTCGGCCTTGCTGAACAAACATGGTTGACATCTGAGCGTATACGGCTGAGAAGATGATACCAGAGGCCCATATTGGGAACATACGGATCAGAATCTTGAGTTCTTCCACTTGAGTGACAGTGCATAGTCTCCACGAGTTTGAAAAGTCTCCTGATTTGGATTCTTCATCTGAAATAACAGCAGCTTTGTCAAGATACTTGCAATCATCGGTATGTTCGATCTTTCTACTTCCAGCAATAGCAGAGTTCTTGTCCTGCGTTTCATACAAAAGTGCAGCGTCTTCAGGGACTTTAAGAGTCGATTTACGGAAGGACGCAACCACGACTTGGGAGATGCGAGTTATGGGGCTGCCTCCAGGCTTCTGAAACCTGTAAAGCGGCGTGCCAAAGAAGAAACTCACAATGGCTAGACCCATGAACACTGTCGGTATACCAAACCCTAAACCCCATCCGCGATTCTCTTGGATCCAAACTAGAAGACTAGAGGACACGAGCGCTCCAATGTTGATGGAGAAGTAAAACCAGTTGAAGAAGGAAGCTTTTCTGACTCGCTCTCGCGAGTCAGTGTCGTCGAACTGGTCTGCACCGAAGGATGAGACGCATGGTTTGATGCCTCCAGTGCCGAGGGCGATCAGGTAAAGCCCGCTGAAGAACATGGCGTACTGAGCTGGCGTTGCTGATGGACAGTAGGTGCCAATGCATTCTGCTGGCTTCAGTGCTGGAACTGAAGCTGAGAGAGTTAGTGCAGACATGCCCTAAAACAAAAAAAAAAAGGAACTAATCAGTAAACAGAGCAAACAAAACCCAAAAAAAAAATCAACTGACTGGGATTTGTGGTTACGATGAAGTAAATGCCGGAGAAACAAGCGATGGTCCAGTAACGACCCCAGTAAGCATCGGCTAGGACAGCACCGATGAGAGGGGTGAGATAGCAAGTGCCTTGCCATGTGGTGACGTTTGTAGCAGCGGAGACGTTTCCTTGGTGTAGTTTAGTGGTGAGGTAAGTGATTAGGTTCCCGGCGATACCATAGTAAGCTAGCCTCTCGCAGCACTCATTGCCTAGTACACGTTAAAACCATCTTAAAAAGGTTAGAGATTAAAGCAACTAGCATAACAAAAACAAGGAAATAAATTGTTTTTTTTTTTATTTTTATGTTTACCGAGAATGAAAGGGCAAGCTTTCCAGTTTCCTGTTTTAGCCTTCAGTGGTGGGTTCCCATGAAGGTCTACTGAACCATCTTCAGCATACAGTTTCGGTGCCTGATTAAACAAAATGAAAATTAAAAAACAAAAAAAAAGACATCTTTAGCCAAAGAGTCAAAGCAGTCAACAATAATAATGTGCAAATGAAATCGAGCTTCAAATTAGCTAAACTAATCAAAAAAAAAGTCATGAAATCAAAGCAAAATTAGGAAAGAAAGGCTATATTTTTCCCTAATGAAAAGCTAATTTGATTTCTTCATTTCCAATATTGGAAACACACTTGTTCAGAGTTTCAAACAGATACATGGGAAGATGATCAACAAACCAGAAAGATCAAGTCAAAACAGAGAAACCTAAGGCGGAAGGAATTCAAGCGATAAGAAACTCCATCAAACCTGTGAGATTAAACCTTGTTCGATGAGAGGCGCTTCTTCTTCTTCAATGGAACCCATCGTTTTTCCCGGCTTCGACCAGAAAGATTCCTTAATCTTGATGAATCTCTTTACTCTCTTATCAATTGGAAGACCTGTGATTCAATTTTTTTTATTTTTTTTTCCAGGCGACTTTTATCAATTGGAAAAAATATTAAATAGAAGTATAGAACTGATTATAATAAATTAATTAGCGAACTAATAAAGCAATAACAGTCTTATCTTTAAAGATTACGGCTTATCCTTTGCATTGTTTGACGTGAGATAGAATTATAGATCGATTTATCCATGCCTCAACTTGTATCACTCTATCCAAGAACATTAAATGTATTTTTTAACTGCTACAAATAATCTAATTTGACCGCAACTTATGTGGACTGGAACGTCTTCCTTTAGTACACACAATAGTAACTATTTTTTAAAATTCGTTGATTCTTCCAGTTTCTATAGTTTATTGATTAATTGGTATATAAGAACATTTTTTATAGTGTTCCTAGAATTAAACACACGCGTCCGTATGGATACATATTTGTTTTCAAAAAAAAATCTTTAAAATATAATTGACAAAAAAAAAATCTTTAAAATATAAAATAACTTCTATTTATATACAAAAATATTTTTGAAAATTTTATATATATTGAAATTTATATTTATAAAATTATACTAATCATATAGTCACCATTTATTTAGAAAAATACCATAGGATAGCAATAAAAAAATCATTGTCATAAATATAGACTCTAAGGATCAAAATGATCAAAATGTTTTATTAAAGAGGTAAATATATATTTATACCTCTGAGATTAAGTTTTAAAATTTTATAAAATAAAAAATAATTTTATAAATGTGAAATTATAAAAATTGTTGCAAAAAGTATTTTGAATTAAAAAAAATAAAAGAAAGAGTTTATAAAAAAGTTCAAATTTGAAAACATATAATCTGATATTATAAAAAAAAAATTATTTATATTTATATATCCAGGGTATTAAAATATGTTTACCTATTAAATGAAAAATTTTGGTCATTTTCCTCCTTAAGTTCTATTTTTGTGATAAGAACTTGAAAATGGTCTATTTAAGAGAGTTGCCTTTTATTTTATTTTCTTATTTAGAAATGTAACGTCATATTAATAATTTACTTTTAAACATTATTTTTATACGAATTATTACAATTTTTTTATTTTTTTTAAACGTTTATATTCTTGAAATATTATGTGACTAAATTAAATTAGTTAATATTATGTTTTAAAAATATATTTTATTTAATGTATTATATTTTAGTTTTTTTTTTTTATTTTTTTACTATAAAATCTGGCCTAGATTAAATATGGTAGAAAAACCAATTGCATAATATAAACGTATTTGGCTTTTACATAAAAAAAAATTTGTTCAACACATGAAATCTTATTGTTTAGATTTATATTGTTTTTATTAAAAAAATATTATCTATGAATAAATTTAGGATATTTTATTAAATTTCTGGTTAGTTAGATTTTTTTATGGTAGATAAAAATTAAGACCCTACAGATTAGATATTATTTTAATTTATCGGGTAAAGAATTTTTTTCCGGCCAAGGCTGGTATAGTACTTTACCAGTTTTTGATGGTTTATTAGGGGTAAGGAATGTCAGGGCAAGCCTTTCACCCCTGCATTCGGAGGTGGAAGCATTAATTTGGGCAATAGAATGTATGAAGAACTTAAGACAGTTCCAAGTAACAATTGCAACAGATTGTTCTCAGCTGGTAAAGATGGTTTCGGAACCAGAAGAATGACCAGCATTTGGAAGCTACTTAGAAGATATCAAGCTTTTAAAAGGAAGCTTTCTAAACTCAGACATCGTTCATGTTTACCGAACGATGAATATACGGACTGATAGCTTAACACGCAATGCTAGGAAACAAACGTCCTTCGTCGTTCACATGGATGCGGAGTTGCCACTTTAGTTTACAGAGTCAACATGAGTCTGTAAACGTTTGCTGTCAAAAAAAATATATATATTATTTTAATTTTTAAAATAATTGACCGTGTAAAACCTCATTTAGTCCAATGATTTAATATGATGTTCAAATATAAAAATATTTAGGTTTTATCGCACAAAAAATGAACTATCTACTCCTTTAAAATAGATTCATATTTTTAATCTATCGTATACAAGTCTATGTAAGACCATTCATTAGAAATTTAACTAAACATCCTAAAACTACTCATATATGATATTCTCCTAGCAAAACAATATACATCTAAACAATAACAATTCTAAAAAAAGATAAATATATTGTCATTAGGTAATTATCATTTGATTGTTTACCATATTTAATATAGACCATATTTTATATATTCCAGTAACTAATTTTGAAATTAAATAGTATAACCCAATTCTTTTTAAATTATCAAATTAATTTTTTATATAAAACAAAATAAATAATATTTTATTCGTTGTAACATTTAATGTTGATATTTTTAGTAAAAGTAAAAATATTAAACTGAAATATAATATATTGAATAAAATAATATTTTAAAATATAACAAAAATAATTTAATTTATTCATATAAAAACATTTCGAGAATAAAAATTTCTAAACAAAGAAGCTAAAAATTAATTCATCTAAACTAATGTTTAAAATTTTACTTTTAATATTGATGTTGCATTTTAAATAAATAAACAAAAATAATTCATTAATATATGATTTGTGCAATATCATCAAACAAATTTCAACAAATATAAATTTTCAAAATAAAAATTATATACATAAAATTGATATTAGATATATATCTTTATAACATATTTTATATTTTAAATATTAGTTTAAAAATATAAATATATCCGCACGGATGTGAAGATTAATATCTAGTACATAGTAAAAAAAATACCGTATATATGTACTATGGTACAAAAAGTGCTTACAAATGTAGATTTTATAAAACAGTTCATGATGATAAGATTAGACATAAATCTTCGTAAAACAAATAAAATTGACGGTTATATAACTATTTTTTAATATTTTTATTATTTGTAATAGCATAGTTAATTAATATTTAGAATAGTAGCATCATTATGTTAAATTAAAATTTAAAAATATTGATAAAAACTGATCATAAATAATAATAAAATATTTATTAGAAAAAAATGTTAAATTAAAATTTAACATAATGATTATGAAACATTTGAATATATATATTTAATAACATGAAAAGCAGTAAATGCCAAAATTTGGCAACACCAAATTACTTTTTGCTCTTTTTTTCATCAAATATAACAACCGCCAACAAAAACACAAGATAAGGGGGAGTGGCTTTGTGGAGAGAGATAAAGCAATTTAGAGAGAGAAAGCAGATCTGGTTTTGGGTCCGGCGTACGGCCGGCGCGTGAGCGTCCGTGCCGTCGCCGGAGCCCATTTTCTTTTGGTTAAAAATGTTTCCCGACTTCTTTTTCACCTCCTCTTCCTATTCGTTTTGTCGGAGCTGTGTCCAGTTCCCAACCGGAGTGGTCAACTCGGGGAGTGAACAAATTCACACGGTGGCGCGGTGGCTGGAGTAACGACGCGACTGGGTGAAGGGTGAGGTGGGGAGATGTCGGTTTGTCAGATTAGGGTTTCCCGGGAGGTGGAGGCTCCTACAGATCCATCGCCGCCGGTCTAGTTTCCGGAAGGCGGAGGCTTCGTTAGCTTCGCTTTCGCCGGCTTCAGTTTCCGGGGGGTGAATGCGGTCTTTGCCTTGCGCCGCCGGCTTTTAGTCCCCTAGGTTTGTTAGGGTTTGTTTTTATCTTTGGTTTTTGCGGTTTCGGTTTGGTCTAGTTGGAGGAGTTCGCGTCGGAAGACGATCGAAGCTCTCCGATGTTGAAGGTTTGGGTCTGCCGGCGAAGCTTTCTTCCCAGTTCCGGTGACGAAAGGAGACGGATGAGATCTCGGGTTACCGATTGAATCTCTCCACTATTGGGAACTCGCGGTTGGAAGTGTTTGCGGCGATGAGGCTTGGAAGCCAGTGAGTGACGGTTCTTCCGGTGGATCGTTGGGTTGATCACCGGGGATGGCTCGAAGCGGGGGCACGCCGTGAGCGAACGGTGGCACCGCTTTTAGTTTTCTCTAGGGTTTCGTTTGGTGGACCTTGGGTCTTTTTTGTAATTCTGGGCTTGGCCCATTTAGTAATAAAATCAACTATTGACGGGAAAAAAAAAAAAAAACAACCGCCAACATGTAGCATAGGAACTATTATGACATATTTACAAATAAGTATGAAATGAAGTCTTCATAGTTTTACATAGTGGCCCATAACTTTTACATGTTTCCGTATATACAAATATCAAACAAGAGCCAAGCTGAAGCTTAAGCAGCCTTTTTCTGCAAGTGCTTGACAGAGAAGAAGACAAAAACAGGAATATTCACACAACCAAAACAGACCAAAAGCCAGAAGAAGTAGTCAAGATGTCCTTTATCAATGTCCTCTGAAGGAATCCAACCATCTTGACCATCCATTGTCGTGAAATACGCCACAAGCGAGAGGATCAACGAGCTCAGATAGCTCCCAAAGGCAGTAGAGAGAAGCGGCAAGGCACTACACAAGCTCCTCATCGCGTCAGGAGACTGCTCGTAGTAAAACTCAACCTGACCAATGTAGAAGAAAACCTCCGCTGTGCCCATAAGAAAGTACTGAGGAACCTGCCAAAAGATGTTCATTGCTCCGAGAACACGTAGCCTCTTTGTCTCGACAATAGCTGCAGCTGCCATGCTCAAGACAGAGACAAGAAGTCCAACTCCCATGCGTTGTAGATCAGTGAATCCCTTTGCTCTGCCTGTGAACCGTCTCACAAAGGGAACGAGGACTTTGTCGTAGATTGGGATACATATGAGCACACTTGCAGTGTCGAACATCCCGAGTGTAGCGGGAGGAATCTCAAATGAGCCTATGGTATGTTTCATGGACCGTCCTTGCTGCACGAAGAGGGTGTATATCTGAGACTGGAGCGCTGTGAACACGATGCCGGAGACCCAGATGGGAAACATACGTAACAGAATCTTAACTTCTTCTACTTGAGTCACAGTACATAGCTTCCATGGGTTAGGAGTGACACCATTTGTGACATCATGTTCTGTAATAACTGCGGCTTTGTCAAGACACCTGCATATGATATGAGAAACCAGTTTATTTCCCCATGAACACTCTTTAGGCCCGGGCATTTGGGTAGGGGATAGAGGATCCATATAGGAACCGGAATTTTTTTGGTTTTGGATTGGTTCAGATCAGTTCGGATAGTAAAATTAGAAACATCTAATACCCAAAAAATTTGGTTCCCATTTGGTTTTGGTCGGTTATTACGGTAATTTGGATAAAATATCAGATATTTCGGATAAAATATCGAGTAGTTAAGACAATTTAAATAAAAATCTCGAAGAGTTTGGATTGTTTTGGATAATTCAAATAAAACTGATAATTTTGGGTAGTTTAGATTTTTTTTTTATTATTGTTTTTATAAAAAATATTTTTAATACATTTAATAAATCTTTAATTATATATATATTAGTTATGTTATATGTATATATAATTAATATTTTTAATATATTTGGATATTTCAGATATAAAAATATAGAAACCGTTCGGGTTTGAAAGTTTTGGTCTGGTTCCGGTTCGGTTCTGATTCCGATTTTCCGTTCCGATTTTTTTGCCCAGGCCTAAACACTCCATAACATGAAGCTCTCTATTCAAAATGATAAAACGATATTTTCTTGTAACCGTCTGTGTGCTCAATCTTCCTGCTTCCAGGTATTGCGGAGTGCTTGTCTTGTGTTTCAAACAGAAGTGTATGGTCTTCTTCATCAAACTTGAGACTCATTTTAAGATAAGCAGCTACAAGAACTTGGCAGACCCTAGTAACCGGGCTGCCTCCCGGTTTCTGAAACCTATAAAGCGGAGTACCACAGAAGAAACTCACGAGAGAGAGCCCCATGACAACAGTAGGGATCAAGAACCCTAGACCCCACCCACAGTTCTCTTGAACCCACACTAGAAGAGTAGATGAGACAAAAGCCCCGATGTTGATGGAGAAGTAAAACCAGTTAAAGAAAGAAGTTTTACTTGGTCGTTCATGAGGGTCAGTGTCATCAAACTGATCAGCACCAAAAGATGAGACACATGGTTTTATGCCTCCAGTACCGAGTGAGATAAGGTAAAGACCGGCAAAGAACACTGAATACTGAGTTGTTGTTGCTGGTGGGCATAGAGAACCAATGCATTCAGCTGGCTTAAGGCCCGGGAGTGAAGCTGAGAGTGTCAGTGTCGCCATTCCCTAAACAAAATCAAAGCACAGATCATTATTATCATTCTTATTTGAATACGAGGAGGTAGCCCCAAACCACGGCATGTAATATTAGTTTCATCCATTGGTCACTCGAACCGAAGACTTTTGATACAATGGCCAAAATCTTTTTTAATTGAGCTAACGACCTCTGGTTAGCAAAGAACATTATCAAAAAGGAAAATAACAATACAATTGTAAATGCTTACGGTGAAATAAATGGCAGAGAAACAAGCAATAGTCCAGTATCTTCCCCAGTAAGCATCAGCTATTAAAGCTCCAATGAGAGGAGTGATGTAACAAGTCCCTTGCCATATCATGACATGCCTTGCCGCAGATACATTTGTCTCATGCAATTTTGTCGTGAAGTAAGTGACTAGATTCTTGGCAATACCGTAGTAAGCTAAGCGTTCGCAGCATTCATTGCCTGCAACGGTGCAGACATTATTAGTCTTAAAGGATTAGAGCTACAACAAAGACAAAACAAGAAACATTTGTTTTTGTTTTTATCACCGAGAATGAATGGACAAGCTTTCCAGTTTCCTGTTTTCTGCTTTAATGGTGGGTTTCCATGGATATCCACTGAACCATCTTCAGCATACAGTTTCACTTCCTGCTTAAACAAAATCAAGAAACATGTTCAGACAAACACAACTATAGCTAACATAAGCAAGCATCACAACTATAGCTCAGCGAAAGTTGACTGATACATAGAAACCATAAGATACGAAAACCCACGGTTCCTTGATCTAATTGTAATAACTGGCAAGTAAATTGAAAGTCAAAGAACACAACTTGATCGAACCTGTAATAATACAAAACCTTGTTCGAAGAGGGGTCTTTCCTCTTCGATGGAACCCATCGTTTTCACTTCAAAGAGAACTAATTAGAAGATTACTCTGGCCTGACGGACCACCGGACCGGCGACCGGCGACTTTTTCTGTAATGTTCAAATGTATACGCAAAGTTTGGAGATGTATTATTTTGGTAAAACTAATTGTTTCCCCTTGACTTTCAAAGTCTGACAAAAAATGCCCAAACTTTTCTTGATTGTAACAACAAGATCCTCCTTAATTCCTTATTACGCGTATTCGTCGATTGCCGTCTCCTTTTGCATGTTCCAATTGACTGGCGCGTTTAGAGTTGACTTGATGGGTCGACTTTTTCTGTTTTTTTTTTGTCTAACAGTTATACCCTTTGTACCACCTCGTTATTACGTATAAGACCATCCGCATTAGCGGTTTTTAAACGGTTCATGGGCTCGAAATCTTAGGCCCGTTTCATTAAAAGAAAATGAAAAAATCGATAATTAACGTGAACCGGGCCTTGGGCATGAATCCGTAAGGCGCGATTTTTACCACGTGTCGTGCTCGGGTTTGTCAATCGATTCCGCGTTGACGAGGGGGAAAGAAGGGCTTCGTCGTGATTCATCTCATTTTCCCCTCTTTCTAAAAAAACTAGGGTTTCGGCGTGAGAGGCGATTTTTCGTGCGACGACGACTCCCGGCGATTTGCTCCACCTAATCAACGACGATCTCTAGTATCCACGAGCGTAGGTGAGTATCGAGTAGTTTCCCAGGTTTTGTTGGTCGATTTTGGGGTTGGAAGCCGTAATTGGATTTTGAAAAAAATTTGGGGGTTTCGAGTTAGGGATGTAAAACGATATATGGGTTTCGATAAAGGGTTGGAGATCGTGATGGTGGTATGTTTTTGGGTTCTTTGATCTGAGTTTTCATATCGACTTACGGGTTTCCAGTAATATTTGTAAATCAAGTTATGGGTTTCGTTTTATTGTTTAAATCGTCATGGGGGTTTGATTTTGGTTTCGTTTAATCCTTTTGTTTCGTTATTAAGGTTTAATTTTGACAAAATTTTCAAATTTTTTTCAGATGGATCCGGCAGAAGATAGAAGACATTCAAAGAGGCAAAACCACCACATCAACATGTTAGGGTTCGTGGCCGATTCCGAGTACGGGATTCCTAAAAGGTGTCCGTGTGGTGGGAGACTCATTAACGAGGTTTGCGGGAAGGAGGACTACGACACTCTTCCTGGGAAGCGGTTCTTTACGTGCAAAAACTATGAGGTAAAGTCTCTCGTGTAAAACTGCACTTTGGTAAGTTGTATATCATTGTTGTTATTGTTGTAAATCCAAAAGAATCTGATTATTATTTATGTTGTAACCAAGGCTGATGGGTTCCATTATCGTCAGCCTTGGGTTATAGGTATGCAGGAGGAGCTGGAGAGGCTGACTAAACGGGTGGAGGAGGCTGAGCAGGTGATGATGGGGGTCTCGCATCTCACAAAACAGATCGAGACACTTGAGGTTAGTGAAACATTCCTCTTTCATCGCTGTAATAATTTTTTCCATATTTTTTATTTACAGTGACTAACACAAATATCCTTTGTCCAGGAACAGGTTAAATTACTCAACGAGCAGGTATATGACCTCAGTGTGCAGGTCGATACCCTCGAGAAGGTCTGCTTCGATTGACAACGAAAGGTTAGACTCATTGATATCTGTCGTTTGAATTAGAAGTAGAACTAGAAGTACAACTAGAACTAGGACTAAAGTTAACTACAACCACAACAAGAACTAGAAGGAGAACTAGATGTACAAGTAGATATTTTATAAACAAACATTAATAGCTTGTGTAATTAATTTTGGTATCTAGTACTAGAAGAGTTAATTGTTTCGCATGATTTGATGTGTATCTGCTCATAGGTATCTAGTAGTTTTGTAATGGGTTGTGTAATTAATTTTGGTTGGTAGAGTCCTTTTAATTTGCTCTCATTGTAGACGTACAAACTACTTTAAAAACATAGTAACTCCACACTTAAAATTCACAGAAACATCTAAACACGAACCCAAACAAAAACACCACAAACATGGACCCTTTTTCCCTTAACTCTCCCGGGTTTGTGAACCTGTTAGCTTCGCAGAGCAGTCCACCAATAGACGTAGACTCTGCTGAGCCAGGTGTTAACTCTCCCGGGATAGTTAAGCCTCCAGAAAGGAGAAAGTGGAAAACCAAAGAAGAAGGCAGCGCATGACATCTTCTTCAATGACTACAAACAGAAGTTCATACTAGAACACTGCTGGAGGGAACTGAGGTTCGATCAGAAATGGAGATCCCACGCTATCTCGAAGGAGAAAAGGAAGGAAGCTGATGCGGAGGTGGTGGTTGAGGAGGAAGAGGCGAGGCCGGTGGGTGTTAAGGCCAGCAAAGCAGCGAAGCGAAAAAAGCCAAACGAGGCAGCTTTTGATCAAATCCATATCATCCTTGCTCAGAAAAATACCATCTCCAAACAAAAGATACTTGATCGCCTCCTAGCCAAAAAAGTGGAAACACTTTCTGATCAAGAAATAGCTCTTAAGACTAAACTCATCTCAGAAATGCTTTAGTTGGTCAGTTAAGTAGTTTTGCTTACTTCAATGTTTATTAATTTGATTGAATCGTAGAGCTTAATTGAATCTGCTAAGTTGTTTTGCTTGATTGAATCGTAGAGCTTCATCTCTAAATGGTTTTATTACTTCTCTTTTGGTTGATTGAAAATCTTGTCTTTTCTTTTGCAGGTCACGGGTTTAAAGGACACGGTCTAGCAGGTCACGGGTGGGAAGGTGTTGCAGGTGAAGGTGTCTTTTGTTTGTTTCTATATGTTAAGCCGCGGATAGTAGGTGAAAGTGTAGCCTTTTGTTTCATGCTACACTTCAGTCACGGATCAGACAGTGACTTCTTTTGTTTTGTTGTAACATTGATTCACGGATGTAATAAACTTGATCTCTGTCTCTATATAAACTATGTGTTCCTAACTTTATAAGCACAACAACTTGTTTCTCTCTTAGTTCTCTTCTCTTCTTTGTCCCATTTCACTACAATAAAAGCGACAATTAACTTCAAGGTTCCAACCAAAATAACACTTCAACAAGTTGTAAACCATCTATCTTATGTAAACCATCTATCTTCTGTACCACCACACTTCAACAACCTTCTTTGTCATCGTGGTGCTCAAACAACAAGCTTCAAGCTTCCAACCTAAGTCAAACAACAAGCTTCAAGCTTCCAACTCTTCAACCTTCTTTCTTCAAGGTACCAAGGTAAGTGAAACTAAAAACTTATGAAAAAAGATGATATAATGTGAAACATTTTTGAATTTTAGAAATATGTGCAATTTATTAGATGATAAAAATTGAAAACCCAATAGATTTAGATACAAAATGAAATCAAGTGGAAAAATAAGAGAGATTAATGAAAAAAATTGATATAATAGACCTTGAAAAAATTAATAGAATTATAGAATTATGTACAATTTATTAAATTTAAGTTACAAATCTCCTTTTGTTTTTTAGGAAAAAAATAACCCACCAATGTCTTCCTCATCGAGTGATGAAGTTGATGAAGCTTTAGAAGAAATGGTCGACCAAGTTGTTGATAATTACATCGACTCAGTGATTCATGCTCACCCCAACAAGCCGAAGAGACGAGCTTATATCGAAAGAGATCGGGAACAAGGACACAATCAGCTGTGGAACGATTATTTTAATGATAATCCTACATACCCACCAGAAATGTTTAGGAGGCGTTTTCGAATGAACAAGCCATTGTTCCTTCGCATTGTCGAACGTATAAGTAATGAAGTTCCATACTTTCAGCAAAGACGAAGTGCTTGCGGAAGGAACGGGCTTTCTCCACTTCAAAAGTGTACGGCAGCTATACGTATGTTGGCATATGGTCAATCGGGAGATACATATGATGAATATCTCCGACTTGGTGACAGTACAGCACGTTTATGTTTGGCAAATTTCACTGATGCAATAATACAATTGTTTGGAGAAGAATATCTACGAAGCCCTACAGCCGAGGATCTTCAACGATTACTCGATGTTGGAGAGGTACGCGGGTTTCCGGGAATGATAGGCAGCATCGACTGTATGCATTGGGAGTGGAAAAACTGCCCAACGGCTTGGAAAGGTCAGTTCACACGGGGCTCAGGAAAGCCGACAATTGTCTTAGAAGCCGTGGCATCACAAGATCTTTGGATATGGCACGCATTTTTCGGCTTACCAGGTACACTCAACGATATCAATGTTCTTGATCGGTCACCTGTTTTTGATGACATCTTACATGGTCGAGCACCTAAAGTTAAGTTCAAGGTCAACAACCACACTTATCGTATGGCCTACTATCTTACTGACGGAATTTATCCAAACTGGTCAACATTTATCCAATCCATCCCACTTCCTCAAGGTCTTAAAGCCGAGAAATTTGCAGAAAAGCAAGAATCCGCCAGAAAAGATGTCGAACGGGCTTTTGGAGTATTGCAGTCGAGGTTTGCAATTGTTAAAAACCCAGCTCTACAATGAGACAAGGAAAAGATAGGAAAGATAATGAGAACTTGTGTCATATTGCACAATATGATTGTAGAGAACGAACGACACGGATACGCTCAAATAAATACTTCTGAGTTCGAATCAGGAGAGTCAAGCAGAAGTTCAAAGGTGACAACCAGAGAAAGTATTCATGCCGGTGATATGTTAGGCATGCGCAGAGAAATTCGAGATCAAGAGAAGCATGCTCGTTTGAAAGCTGATTTAATGGAAAATATTTGGCAAAAGTTTGGTGATGAAGATGAATAAACTTCGTTTGTTTTTCTATTTCTCAATTTATGTAATCTACTCTTTTAATGTATTGAATAAATAGTTTTCAAAAATTTAATAATAATTTAAATATTTTATTCTTGTTTTCTGGATAATTTGAATATTTAAAAAAAAAAAAATTTATTATTTTATTGTTTTGAACTCCGTCTTCAGGTTCACCAATGCAGAAAAAATCAATTACAGGTTCTTAACTATTCATGGACCCACAAAAAAATATTAAAAAAATCTTGTGAACCCCAAAGAGGGGTTCACCAATGCTCATGCTCTAAGTACCACGGCCACTCATTAAAAAATCCCCAAAAATCAATTGAATGGACTAGTAGTAGATTTGTTTTTGGACAAAATTGGACTAGTATATTAAACAAAATAATAATAGGATAGTGCTCTTTCAGAAAGAAAAAAAATACGTGAAATGCATCCAATGCATCCATGATGCCTGTAAAACTGTAATGAAAACGGATGCTGAACTTTAAATATATTTTTGTAAATTAGATGTCATCAATGCTATTTTGATCGGTTAGTAACTTAGTATTCTAAAATGACCACACAACAGATATTTTTGTCTGCAAAATAAAATATTGTTACGAAAAGTATCATTTGATTAAATATTTTGAAAAATGATATGTGTTGGTTCGAATAAAGGGTGTGTTTATTTTCTGGGGCAGATGAGGAAATAGCAAATGGATTTATCTGATATAAAATCGCATATGAGTTTGACTAACATAATTAAGGGTAAAAAAGATTAATCTACCGTTCATTAAGAAACTCAAATTAAAAACTTCTAAAGATAGTAATAACAAAATATAGTCTAGAAAAGAAAACAATGTTGGATTAGGTAGTAATTTTCATTTTTCAAAAGTGGATTTATAAAAATAAACATAGTCGATTAACCTAAGCCCAGCCTAGTCGAAACCTGTGGGAGGCTTGATTTTTCGCTAACTTTGTTTGTTTAATTCAGTCATGGTTTTGACGTTTATTTGATTGTTTTTTTAACTATACTTTACAGATATGTAAAAAAATGACGAATATTAAACAGGCCTTTTAGTGTTGGTACCAAAACTACCAATACACGGTGGAATTTGGTCCTCAGTTTTTATACAGACAGGTGTTCAAACCAAATTGTAGTATTGGCAACGTCACAGCAATAACAAACATCACAAAAAAAAAAAAAAAATTAGATGTCGTAGTCCCTATGCATATTTTTTTCATAAACTGATCAATCTGGGAAATGTTAAAAGAAAAAATCAAAGTAATATTTTTTTTAATGACTCAGCTCATCCGAGCCCTAGAGATCCGACTAATCCCTGAGATCAGGAACAAGAACCGGTTCCTTAATCCTTCATCCCCTCCAATCCCCTCCAAACGCTGTTCAAACCCATGGAACTGAGCTTCCACAGAATCACTGTGCCAAAACCACATTGGTAAAAAAACAAAATAATTCCAACTCAACATTTTAACATGGTGTTGAATTTCAACCAAAAGGAAACGTAATGTTCAAAAACGTAGCTCTGATTCCAGTTAAATTCATCTATACGATAGTCGAATCAAGGCCAAGTACTGATCATAATGAATTTGATTATTTCTTACGTGTGTAGAACAAGGAATCTAATCTGTTTCACATTGATGTAAACACTTAAAATGGTAATGTACGTAGTTTCAGAAAATGCGATTTCAGCAACAAAACTTTACTGGGTTCGGATTCTCTATCGGCTGTATACTTTTTAGTGTAAAGAACCACATTCAAATTCTATCTGATATATATACTCTCTGTTTTTCGAAACACAATCTGATGTATACTTATACATGCAATTTGAAGATGCTAGTTTCATTCTGCTAAAATCAAAATGCTAATTTCATTATTTGATTTCTCCCCACACTTTTATTTTATTTTTTTCCTACCATGTAATATATCTTGCATGTGAAACAAAAACAGAAAGCTTTTAATTAAACTTATGACTTCGAATAGTAACACATGAATTTGCATACCGCAGTTAACCATAACAAAAATTTATATATATATTTATATATTTTTGTTATTATTAAAACCGAACCACAATTATTATGTAAAAAAGATGAAAAAATTAAAAGACGCAAATAAGTATGGTTAACCTATTCGGGATCTTTGGATCTATGCTTATTTTCAACTCCTGAATTTGTCGCTTACTAGGCCCTTCCTCGCCTCTGGATTGTTTGTTTGCTGCCCAAAAAATAAGAAAAATAATATGTTTGCTTATATTCCACACGTAAACAAATTTATTTTCCTTGATGTCGACAAAATACATACTTTTATTTTATCTTTCACGTTGCCATCAATTATACTTTATACTTGTACGTTATCATAAATATTATTTTTTACACCGTAAATCTGATGCTGAAAAAAACATGAGATATGTACTAATTAATTGTTAAGACATGTCAAATATAATTTTCTTACCATTTAAAATGTTTAGGATTTACCAATTAAAATATGATAGTAGAAATCTCTAAATCACTAAATGGTTTATTAAGTTTCTTTTAACGGTCAACTGTTATTATTTTATTTAATTATAATACTCATGCAGTTTTTGAAAGCAATGATTCGTTGGTCTGTGATATTATAATATTAATGAAAAGTCATCGGTAGGAGAAAAGTTACAAAGGAGCCCATAAACGAAGACCATAGATGCTTCCTCTCACGTCGCAAAACGAAACAAAACGAACCATTCTCTTCCACTATATAAACCATTTGTTTATCGTCTTCTCATTCCACACATTCTTCAACTACAAACATAAACATTACAAACCCATATATAATTCAAAGTTTGCATAGACAATTTGAGTGAACTGAAAGAAGATGGTTTTGTCTAAGACAGCTTCTGAAACTGATGCTTCAATCCATTCAACTTTTGCTTCTCGTTACGTCCGCATCTCTCTCCCACGGTAAGAATATGAACTATGAAATATTGCATGAAACTAATAGTAACGTTTCATTGCATGACTTGTTACGTCGTTAATATGCTTTTATATTTTTAACCTAATGTCTTCATCATCATCAGATTCGAGATGCCTGAGAACTCTATCCCTAAGGAAGCAGCGTATCAGATCATCAACGATGAGCTAATGCTCGACGGTAACCCTAGGCTAAACCTAGCCTCTTTCGTAACCACGTGGATGGAGCCAGAGTGTGACAAGCTCATGATGGAATCCATCAACAAGAACTACGTTGACATGGAAGAGTACCCTGTCACCACCGAGCTTCAGAACCGATGCGTCAACATGATTGCGCGTCTCTTTAACGCTCCGCTCGATGACGGCGAGGCAGCGGTTGGTGTCGGCACCGTGGGATCGTCGGAGGCGATTATGTTAGCCGGGTTGGCTTTTAAGAGACAGTGGCAGAACAAGCGTAAGGCCCAAGGGCTTCCTTATGACAAGCCCAATATCGTAACCGGAGCTAATGTTCAGGTAAACCAAAGCACAAGATTAAACCGGTTTAGCTCATTATTTCTCTATCTTGAAACAGAAATCTAAACCGCAAGCTGAAACCCCAAACCAGAAAATTCTAATTGAGTCTTAGTTCTCTTTTGTTTTCTCAAATTACAGAGCTAAACAAACCAGAAAATTAAGATATTCAACCAAAAGATGATATTTCCGGTTAAGGTCTATGGTTTACTAATATCCGGTTTAATATAGGTTTGCTGGGAGAAATTCGCAAGGTATTTCGAAGTGGAACTTAAGGAAGTGAAGCTAAGAGAAGGATACTACGTGATGGACCCTGAAAAGGCAGTCGAAATGGTAGACGAGAACACCATTTGTGTAGCAGCCATTCTAGGTTCGACGCTAACCGGAGAGTTCGAGGACGTTAAGCTCCTCAACGACCTCCTAGTCGAGAAAAACAAGCTAACCGGGTAATTAAACTAACATGTAGCTAGTAATTAATCGATTTTAACCGGTTCATTTCCGGTTTTTAAATTTTTTTTCTTTAATTCGCAGATGGAATACGGGGATTCACGTGGATGCAGCGAGTGGTGGGTTTATTGCACCGTTCTTGTATCCGGAGCTGGAGTGGGACTTTCGGTTACCATTGGTTAAGAGCATAAATGTGAGTGGTCACAAATACGGTTTGGTTTATGCCGGAATCGGTTGGGTTGTGTGGAGAACCAAATCTGATCTGCCGGAAGAACTTATCTTCCACATCAATTATCTTGGCGCTGATCAACCCACCTTCACTCTCAACTTCTCCAAAGGTAGCAGCATATTACACTACCATTTCTATATTTGTATAAAAATCATATTGTATATTGTATGCATAACTAATGATTTGTTAATGCTTGTGTAAACTAGGTTCGAGTCAAGTGATTGCTCAGTACTACCAGCTGATTCGTCTTGGATTCGAGGTTAGTAACTTAAAATGACTGAACAGTGCTGGTTTAGGAGGAAACAAGTGGTGCGACCATTCTGCGTCTAATCCGATGATGTTCTTCCGATAAAATCTCCAAAACTTCTTCAACCATTTTTTGAACTATTAGGTTAAAATTTAAAGATATTTTGTGTATATATTATAAGGGGAAGTTATAAAATGTTCAAAAATATTATTTCTAAATTTTTAAAAGAGAAATTTTAGTAAAACTTTTTAAAAATAGATATGGTCTCAAAGTCCCCAAAATGTTGAACTGGTCTTTTGCTGAAAACTACGTATAACTGAGTAAAACATATTATCATGCTTAATTTTGTAAAGTAATTATATTATTGATTGATAATTTTTTGTGGGTTTAGGGATATCGTAACGTGATGGATAATTGCCGCGAAAACATGATGGTCCTAAGAGAAGGATTAGAGAAAACTGGACGTTTCAACATTGTCTCCAAAGAAAACGGTGTTCCTTTAGTGGCGTTTTCTCTAAAAGACAATAGCCGCCACGACGAGTTCGAAGTGGCCGAAACTCTCCGCCGCTTCGGGTGGATCGTTCCGGCCTACACGATGCCCGCGGATGCAGAACACGTCACCGTCCTCCGAGTGGTGATTCGAGAAGATTTCTCTCGAACCTTAGCCGAGAGATTGGTCGCAGACTTTGAGAAGGTTCTTCGCGAGCTCGATACACTTCCGGCGAAGGTTCACGCCAAGATGGCTAATGGAAAAGCTAAAGGTGTTAAGAAGACGGAGGAGGAGACGACGAGGGAAGTTACGGCATATTGGAAGAAGTTTGTGGAGACAAAGAAGACTAACAAGAACAAGATTTGCTAATAAAGTTTAATGAGTTAATATATTTTGTTGTTTTTATCTCTAATTAAGCTACCGTTGAAACCCTTTTCTTTCATGCTGCTCTGATTATTTTTGGTTTCAAATCTATACTATTAAAACAGAATCTCTACTAGGATTATGCCCTTAATTTCTCAATTTATTTAAATTGCTATGCCATTGTCATTTTTATTATTTTAAATAAATTCGGCCAGAATATATATCCAGTCATAAACAATCAAATTGCACTACCTTAAAACCAAGTTGCCAACAATCCAAATCTTTTACGTTTTGAAAAAAAAAATCAAAATATTCCCTCCCCTTTTGTAGGAAAGGAGTATCTCATCAATTAATATTACCCAAAGATATGGAAAGCTATAATAAAATAGGACTTAAACATGATATACATTGTTTCCAATATATCTACCCGAGTAGTATTTGATGCAAAATAGAAAAATATTCCTAAAGAATATCTAACCTAAACTATTGACTTGCATCTTTTTCCGTTTGGGTCAAAATATTAGGTAGGTTTTTTGTTTAAGACTTAAAAAAATTGTTTTTAAAGAGAAAAAATATTTCGGTTGTCATTTAAATATAAATAGAAATATAAAAAAATGAAGAGAAGAACTATATGAATATTTTCTCAGAAAATAATAGTTAGTTCAATTTATCATTTAAATTTTTTTAAGCATTATAAAAAAAAATAATTAAAATATATATATATATATATGAGGATAAATTTGTAACATTTTTAACATCTACAAAATATTTTAAAAACCTAAACAATCAACACAATTATAATTACACTATTAGATAGGTTAGATATAAAAAAAACTTAATCTTATAATTAATAAATATTTGTTATTTTAAAATAAGATTTAAGAAGAAACAAATCCCGTGCTTTGAAAGCGCGGGTCAAAATCTAGTTTTCCTTAATTATGATCTCATGTTGATGATTGGTAATTTGAATAAATTTAAATAAATACAATTTTATAGTACCTACTTTATGGGTATATAAATACGTTGATTTTTTAAATATATAGTTCTCAACCCATATAACTTTAGACTTTCATTACTTCCCCCTCTACTCACCATTTGTTAGTTGACAGAAAAAAAACCTTGATATGTTGAACAAATAACATGGAAATATATAAGAGCATACAAAAAGATCGCGTCTGTGGATTTGTTCAATGTTTCTAGCAAACCTTCATAAAAAAAAAGCGTCTGTTGTTTTGACTTTTATTCTTTTGAATAATAACTCTGTAAGCTAACATTTTTCTTCTTTTTTATTATGTTACAAAACATCTCAATGCCCTCACATATCATTCCTGAAAACGATTGTGCTCGGAGAATCGATCCTCACAATGATTCCTTCCTCTTCATCATCGCTCGACTCCGCCATTGGTTTTCTTCTTGTGCTGCTCTCTGCTGAGGCTACGTGTGCAGGAAGCTGAGACACAAACTTCCTGGTCTCAACCTGCTCCCTGGTGGCCATGGAGCTTTCTGATTTCGCTGCGTCTAATGGATGTTTCTTGTACAATACGTTATCTTGTGGCTTGTTGTTGATGATCCCACCGAAACTTGCACTCCTTGTGAACAGATTAACCTGATTCAGAACGTTTCTTGTTAGTCGAGAAGTTAACAATCTCATAATGAATCTCAAAGTGTATGTTTTATTACCTTGCTGCCGAAAATGCTAAGTTGTCTTGCTTGTTCAGATAAGTTTAATGCCTTTCTATTGATCTCTTCTTGATGTTCAGCTTTGTAAATACTTTCAGGCCAGCTCATGAGACCTCTGTGTTCTTTACTAGATGATCTCTGGAGCTGGTGCTCGGAGCTTGACCCAATTGGCGATGACAACGAAGATGGTTTCCGTTGTAGAGTCCTATGAGCTCCAAATGCTCCGGTGTTGAAGATGATTACTCTTGCTCTTGTCTCCACACTGTATTGTGTTGCTTGTCTTGAGAAACTAACTCTCATGATACCTGTGATCAAAAAAAAAACAGAGTTTTTGATAAGAGGGTTTGATTCTTCTTTGTATTCTGTGTTGACTTTTTGTTTACCTGAAGCTTCTGATGCGTTACGGAAGCTTTGATTCTCGTTATAAGGTAGCAATGCAGCAGGAGATGGTACAAGCTCTTCTTGGATACCAACTGGTTTAATGAATCCTTCTAATAACAAACCGACGCTGTTGTAATCGATGTCGATTGATTCTCCAGATACATATGTTGTCAGCTTTGAGCTTTCAGCGGAAACAAGGGCTCGTAATTCATGCATTGCCACTTTTTCAAATATCTGAGGACGCAGGAGTTTGAGAAGCACCAATGCACTTTCCTGGAGAAAGAAGAAACAGGAAAGAAGTTGACAATCACGAGAGGATGTTTCTCTTTAATGGATTTGAATAGAGACGTACCTTCCAAAGGAAATCTTCAATGGTAGAATCCGAATGTACAAAAGCTAGTATTCTATCACTACTGATAAAGAAGCAAAGAACCACAGAATCTGTAACCATGTCGCACATGTATGGCTTCCCAGTGAGAACTTCGTAGAGTCCCAATGTACTACCATGAGAGAAAGTTGGATGTAGCGAGTGATTGTTGCCTAAGCTTTTGCTTTTCCACTGTAATATGATTTATCATGATAACTTTCAGTGATGAAGGAGATCATGAACCTTTCGATATTATGACTAAGTTTTGGGTTTACCTTAACAATACCGTCACAAATAAGCCAGACTCCAGTTGGCTTTGAACCTTCTTTATAAAGCGTTACACCACGCAGCTTCATTGTTTCTTTCTTCGAGTGTTTTAGAGGTTCACATATTGCAGCAGGAAGAGCACCAGATAACGGATGTGAGGAGATCAGGTCGCTTAACTTTGGAAGTTTTACTATTGGAGGGTTTCTCAGAAGCTTCTTCAAGCCAGTCTGCGCAAAGACAGAGAGAGAGAGAAGTAAAATTAGAAAAAAGAGACATGACCATGTGTTGAAAGAATATGATTCTTTCATTTGGTACCTGGACAGCATCATGAAGATGAGCGATTTCTTTTTCTTCCAACAAGCCAATCTTCTCAAGGTTTTGAATGTATTCGAGTAAATGATTCAGCACTGAATATGTTACTTGTTTCGTTTTCACAACACGGAGAACCTACAAACCAAGTTGATTAAAGATTATATGTGGTTCATCGCGATAAAGATAAATCACCATAAATAACTGACACGACTATCAACCTGTGGAAGTGAAGATCGAACTTTTTCCAAAAACTCTTTAGCTTCCGCTCCTTCGGTTTCACTCTCCTTGATTACAGTAGAGCCGATACTACTCTCCCCTGTATAAAGAAGAAAGATAACTAAGAGACAAAAGTAGGGTACTTGCAAACAATATCTCTGATAGATGGTCCAGTCAGTCATACATACCTATAAAATCATACAGTTGCTGCCTCGCAATTGTATGTGCGCGAAGAAATGCAGCGGAAATGTAGCAAGCAGATTCGAGTCTTTCAACAGCAAAGTATATGACCAACTTCCCTGGGATAAGTTTAGAATGAAGAAAATTGTAGTAACTGGGGAACTTAACATGCTCTTTTAGACCTCTCCAGTCACATAAAGACTCCGTAGAAATCCGATCCAAGGCCTCATCCACTGACCGCATCAATATATTAGCTGTACTTTCAGATATTCTTCCCTCATCAAGCATCTCCCAGTAAGCTGCCTGAACACCTGTTGATTGAACTAAGGGTAAATAATTTGACTAATGGGATAAGTGTAATTGGTTCGAAAATGACATGATAGTTACCATTTAAGAATCGTATACGTATGTCCTTTAAACTCGTACTGTCAAGATTTCCAGTCTTAGAGCCACTGTGAGGATGAACTTGTTCCCCTTCTGAATCTTTTAAGCTTGAAATATATTTTTCAACTGTAGGCCAGTCAGCAGGTCCTAGCTCTTCATCGTCTCCTAGATCTTCAAACGCTTGTAAGGCCTTATTCAGCATTTCATACTTTGTATAATCCAAGATTCGTAGCTGTCAACAAGAAAAATGGAGAATTTCGAATAAATAAAGGGGTTTAAGCATTTCATACTATGTATTTGCATACTTAAGTTGAAAATGAAGTCTGTGAAAAGATTATGACCTTTGTGGCTGGTAAACCGTCCATTCGAAGAAGGCGCAGAGCAAATTGGGTAGTGGAACCATTAACTATCAGAGTTAGAAACACAATTCCACCTGTGAAGAAAATAAACTGCAAAAGAACTGAGAATATCAAGAGACCGAAAAGATAAGTCTTCTATAATTCATTTAGGCATAACACCTTGCAGACAATTTTCTGAACTTACCAATGTTCCTGTCTCCCTGCTGAGAAATGAATTTCCGCTTGATTGCTGAATCAAATGATTAAGAATAAGTTAATTTAAGACTGAAGCAATGTGGCTAAATAAATTCAAGAGACACAAGAACAAGAATGACAATGTTCTTGAAAACTAACCTTCACAGATAAAGAAAGTGAGAGCGCCACTGCACCCCTCAAACCAGACCATACTAGTATAATGCCTTCTTTCCAATCCAACCCATAGCCAACACGACATAGCAATGGGTATAGAACTCCAACAACAACACAACGTGATACTTGGACGTAAAAGTATAGTAGAAAAAGAAATCCCCATGAATTCCCTGTAGAAAACATGGGTCATTGAGAGTTCTTAAATGCACCTTACGCGGGCATGTTCCTGGCACACTAAATCTCACATCTACTTAATAATCAACCGACTGGTGAAAGACCACATTGTTAAGTCCTGGCACAGTGGCAATTATGCTACATTACTTTCCTCAAACCAATGATGCAAGGTTTTTTTCTTTTGACACTAATTGATGCTAAAGAAACAATTGACCTGTCGAGAATCAAATACCATGTAAACAGAGGCCTGTTCACGGTAATAGGATAAAACAGGTGGAAAAGAGCAATGATTTGAGACTCAGCTTCTATACACAATTGGCGTGATAAATTTTATACAGAAACTAGGTTCATATAATCTAACAGAATTCACTTTAGTAAAGAAAGTATACCGCAAACTTTCAACATTAAATGGTACCTTGGTAGGCAATCTTATCGCTGTCGAGAATGCCTTCAGCAATGACAACACCACTACAAAACAAAATGAGAAGCAACTTATACTGTAGCAGTGTCTAAAGATAGAGTGGAGTAAAATAGCTTTTTGCTACCCATTAGCTTATTTCTTAGGGTTGGCATGGCCCAAGCATGAGATGAATCTATATATGCTTGTAGCTTTACCTGAGGATAAAAATCAAAGTATTTGCAATATATGCGACCATTTCCCTGCACAAGTTACCAAGAAAATCTGACTTACACCTTTTCCATAGTATTATGCTAAACAGAAAAATTCCAATTCCACAAGCTTTAGAAATACCAGAAGTGATGCAAACTTTTTTGGCTGTCACCTTTAAATGCTGTCCTTGCAAACGCAGCATAAAACCTGTTACAGTTATTATTAAATAACAAGAGCCTTCTTACATGCTGACAAAAGAAAGGAAAAATGAGATAGCTGGACCTTACATGCCCAAAGTCATCACCGTCAAAACACCAGAAGCCCCAGCCCACTCTTGAGCCTGTGGCACAGAAGCTAATTCTCATTTGTACTACAAAAGTAATATATTGGCACAAGATTTTCAGGTCTACAGCAAGACGTACAGTGTAATATGCGAAGTAGCTGACTGCAATCGTAAGGGTGATTTCTATGACTGTGTCGTTGAATATGAACTTGAGCCAAAGAACCGAGACAATGCCAAAAGCCAGACCGATCCCCACACTAAACAGACAAAGCCATAACGTTTATGATGCTAAGAACACAACAACTGGGTATCTCATTAAAAGAGGAAAAGATCAGGACTTACGCTCCAAGTGCGACTCTAATCAGAAATGTGATTATAGAGCCCCAGTCAGAACTATTCCCCATAACCATCTTTAAGAACAACTGGAAAACCACAATTGCCGTCCTGGAAAAATCACAAAATTATGATGAATAGGTGCGATGAAACAACCAGACTATGACAAAAGATTAGCAAATATTGACATGATTGATTACCCATCATTCATCAGGGACTCCCCTTCAATAACAGTGCTTAGCTTCTTACTAGCACCAAGCTCCTTAAGCAACGCAACAACAGCAACAGGATCTGTGGCACTTAAGAGTCCACCAAGCAACAACGCCGTCTTCCAGTCCCAGCTATACGGAAACGTGAGCTGCAAATAGCATCATACTATATAATATCATAACCTTTATGATTGATTCTTCTGTCAACCGCTACTTAATGAAACTCTACCACAAACCTTAACAAGCGATGCCAGACAAAAGGTTGAAATGAGAACTCCAGGGCCAGCAAGTAACACCATTTGTCCAATACATCTCTACAATAATTCCATCACAAGAACCAGCGCAATTAGCATCTATTTACAGCTTCATTACATATGTAAAGACCATTCATTAAAGATAATAGACGTATTGATCATTTAGTAATCCCCATAAACCTTGATCTGGTGAACTTCCATGGAGAAGGCACTCTCGAAAAGCAGAGCCGGAAGAAACACGGCTAAAAGCAGTTCAGGATTAATCTCGTTCCCTGTGTATAGTAAGTAACTAACATATGAGAAATCGAACAACGAAGCTCACCACCATTGAGTTAAATCAACAACTTACATATACGAATCCCATGCCCAACCTTCCCTAGGTTATGGTGAGTTCCATACTCTGAAAACAACCAAAACCACAATTGAGATCAAACAAAGCTTTAACAGCTATCGGGGATGATTTTTTCAAATTTCATGATAAAATAGCTTAGTGAGAGTAAACACGGATCGAAATCGAACCGAGAGATCCAAGAGCAATCCCGATGACGAGGAGAGCGACGGTGTACGGAACTCTCGTCCCGCGAAGCAAATGCCTCGATGCTATACCGAGCACCAGAGACATCCCGACGAAGAGAACGGCGTCGACGGGGCTCGATTCTCCCTCCGAAGAAGAACCTGTCGCCTCCTCCAGAAGTCTATACGGCGTCGCCGCGTCGATTACAGTCGCCATTTTCTTCCGATGTTGAAGAAGAAGATGATCCTTCTTTCTTTCAGTTGATTGATGATATAAGTTAAAAGATGAGAGGGAAGTAGTATACGTATAGAAACAATACATACATGTTTTTTTGTTTTATGTAAACGAATTATCTAATATTTATAATGTTTTTATTGGATGATTTGGATCCCAATTGCTCTGATGATATATGATAATAATCATGTGATTTAACATGTAATGTAACGCCGCACTGGCTTTTATTTGTTACGTTAATGAATTATTGCTTTTTCTTTTCCGGATATCTCCAAACACTACCCACCTGAGATATTCTAGGTCGGCTCAAAATTTCAATCTTTTAGTGGCCACTATTTAATACTATGGACTTTAATTATACGTAACTATTTTTTCTATATAAAAAAATTCACTTTAGATATATTCCTTTTATTCTTACATTTTCAATATAACTAATGTAGTACTATTTAAATTTTGTTTTGATATTTTCTGAAAGAGAATAATAATCAACAACAAATCATGTTTTAATTTTTTGTTTGATTTATTACTAAATATTACTTAACTAGGTGATTCTTCCTTATCACAGATTTAAATATTTACAAAACAAAAAAATTATAATAATTTATTTGTATAATTATTTCATTATTTTAAATAATATTATGTAATTATTTTAATTAGATATGTAATTTTAGGTGTAACATATTTGATTGGTTTAATTATTATTTGGATTTATTTATTGTATTTATTATTCATAACTTTTTGATTTGAAATTAGGTAAAATTTTGATTAATTTTGTCTATTCCATATAGTTTGGTGTCTTAGATTTATAATAGACTTTTGGAACTTTATAATTTTCTATGTGTTATTTGGAAAAGCAAATGAAAATAATATAAACTAAAATGGTAATTAATTAGTTCCTAGCTGTAATAATGGGTTAATACTTCATTTTAATTATTTATAAGTTTGAGTCATTCTTTAATTTATATGTATAAGAAGTGAATAAAATATTATTGCAGATAATAATCTATAAATTTTGAGTCATTCTTTAAGTCATATGTACAAAAATAAACAGAATACTATTACACATAATAATATGTCATTATTTTAGTTAGTTAGATATATGAATTTAGATAAGTCAAGTTACTTATATTTAGTTACAATTTTTTCTGAAAATTAATAAAATATTTGTGATTTTGATTAGGCTAAAAGTCAAACAAAGTTGTCATTATATTTAGTTTAGTTCATCATCCAGGTTGTGTGTATATATATTTTCGTAATATGTTTTATAATATGATATTTCTTGTCTTGTAATCAGAAAAAATAAAGTGATGACAGACTCAAAAAATATCTAAACATAATTCACCGATAATATTTTCACAAATAATTAAAATATTTTAAAAAATAATCTATTCTTTACTTTAATTTTAAATAATTCGGATTATCTTTACCAAAAAGAAAAAGAAATCAGTTTTATAAATAATGACAATTACGTATAGTATTTTTATTTCATTAAGGGTAATTCTGTTATTAACTTTCACAAAAGTTAACGTGAGTACGACAAATACTGACTTCTCAAATAACATTATAGGGATAGAGATTTGAAACAATATAAATAAAAAGTAAAAAGTAAATACAAAAGGAAAGAGAAAATAAAATAGAATTTTTAGTAATAGCAATTCGATGTATTTGATTCATTAAGGATAACGTTGTAATTGACCGTCGTTAGAATTAACGTGAGCGTGAAACGTATAAAACTGACTTTTCAAACAATATTATTAGATTAGGTATTAAGAATTTTTTTTTTAAAAAAAATTATAAACTTTTTCCTTTTTATTATATATGTTACTGAAAAAGAAATTGAATTAAAATCTAATTAAAAACTACTAAATAAAAAATTATTAATGGTGATTAAATATAATATTTTAAATTCATTAAAGGTGTTTCTGTATTTAATCATCGTAAGAATTAACATGAGTGCTACTATAAAAATTAACTTATCAAATAATATTATAAAGACGTATTAATGTCTAGATAATACCTTGTTTATATTTCACCAATTTTTATCCGACCACCGCTTAATTTTTTTTTTAACGTTGATTTATTACGATCTTACAATTATGATATGAGAAAGATTACATAGACGATTCGATAACCGACAATACTACATGTCTTATGAAAACCTACGCCTAACTGCATCACCTGAACTGTTCTATAAAGATCCACGTCTGGCCAGATTTACTTGCACCATGTTGAAGATCCTTTGTAAGCTTTTTTTCTGTAATCTGCATAATTGTTTAATAAATCGCTCTTTCCGGAACTTGCAACCTGGATTTCCTATAATCTGCAATAAATTGCATAGTCTGGGATTTGAACACTAGATTTGGGTGTAGAAACCTTTAAACATTAACCAATAGGCTACGGTGCTTCCACAACCGCTTAATTTTTTAAAAAAAAAGTAAATTTCACTTATTTCCTTTTAATATGAAAACATATTTTATTAGGTTGGTTTCATTATTCAAATAGGATCGTGGTCGATTATGTGGGATAAGTTAATCTCAAGCACAAATCCATTTTTAAAATACTTTCTCAGCAGTAAAGAACAATGTGTATGCAGAACCTCATGTGTCTGGGAAAAAATAATTAAACAAGCATCCAGAAAGGTTTTTTACAAAGTCCAGATTGTCAATATAAAAATCATTCTTCTGAAATAATTATTAGTTGGAAAAAAGTAGACTATAAGATAATGAGTTCAAAAGGCTACATAGACAATTAGCATATGGGACATATCTGCTCAAGCTATGATAGCCAGTCTTAAAAATCGTCACAAACGAAATTATAAATCAACCATCCATTCTGAATGAGATTGAAGTGAAAACTGCGAAGTTGAAACATGGAGAGCAAGGCGAAGATGTGCCTTTGTGGGATAGTGCAGACGATAAATTTCAAATAGAGTTTTATTCAAAACAGACTTGAAAATTATTGGGAATCCTAAAAGATAATGATATAGAAGAATGATTTAAAATATGCTACTTCAAAATACCACTACCATTTGTGACAAAAAACAAAAAAAACAAAAACAAAAACAAAATACCACTACCACATGGTTAGCTATTCACAACTGTTTGACATCTGGTAATTTAACAAAAGAACAACTGAGTAATTGGTTGCGATATAACAAATGTAAACTCAAGAGAACCCTCCATGGCTCTTGATACTATGTGAGGCAGCCACTGGGATATCACGGTTCTTGGCCTATTTTTGCATCGATCTCTCTATTCACAGCATCACACCACTATTTAGAAATATTTGCCTCAGAAAAAGAATGAGAGATTAGTTTTGATATTATTGATGTATATCATGCGGGAAATTACATTTAATTTATATCTACAACTACGAAAATGGTTAGTCATGGTTTATCAAGTTTATAAAACTAAAGTTAAAAATGGTTGCATCAACTTTCTTTTCTAAATTATTATTTTTTTAATTGTAGATAATTTTCTTATAAGACTATCTTTCCATTTTTATTCTTTTCTCATTTAATTTGAAGTCATATGATAACCCTACTTCATTATTCATATTTTGATAAAGATTAGCTTAGACCATTTTTACTCATATATATATTTAAATCGATTTTATATATAATATATGGATACAGATATAACAACCGAAGCCGGATAGAAAATAACTCATTTGAGGAAAGCTCGAGCAAATGGTTTGGATACATCACTTGCCCATCTAAGGAAACTTAATTACGAATCCCCTATATATTATTTGAGAAGCATTGCAACATTTTTTGTAGCCACGCGTGTCATCACTAGAATGATTCTTAGAATCTTTAGAGAAATAGGTTGGTTCATCTAAATATATAATAAGCTTTTTATTAAACCACAATAAATACATTATCCAAGTGCTTCATTATTTCCTTAAATAAGATTACAGAATTGCCTAATGTGACTAAAGTATATATGACAATTAATGATTTTGAATAATAAAGATTTGATAAAAATAAGTGTGTATTATAATTATATGTGTTTAATTTTAAGCTATTATAATAAATTAAACAATCATAGTAACCATATAATTAAAATTAAAAAAATTATTTATATATTATATTTTGAATTTTTAAAAACGAGTATAAATTACTAAAACTGTTAAAAGTTTCACATTCAAATTTTGTGATCTATGATTTAAAACTTTTGTTATGACATGATACAAATAATTAAAAAATAATATAAGTTGAAAGTCTTATTTAATAAGTATTAAAAATAAAAGATATATAAATATATATGTATCATTTTAAATTAAACTATATGCCATATAAAAATACATAAATATCTTAATTTTGAAATTTGCTTTGAACATTTTTTTGATAAAAATTTTGAAAAAATATTGAAAACTTAATTTTTTAAAATATTATAAATTCCTTAAACCATTAATCCCACAGTGAAATTTTTGTTATCACTAATTTAGACTTTTTGCTATAACAGATACAAATGATAAAAAAATATGAGCAAAAAGCATCATCTATAAATATTAATATTTAAATATGCCATATATATGTTACTATCATTTAAATTTAATTATATATCATATCAAATAGAAAAAATATTTTTTCGATTTATAAAATTTATTTATATTTTCGTACCAATTTATTTATATAAGTAGTAGATAATGAATTTTTAATTATTCAATATATATTTATTATTTCATAATATGTTATAAACATATAATATACTTCTAAATTTAATAGAACATCTACTGTATAAATATTTCTGGTTTAATATAACTAATATATTTATTTGAAAAATTCAACAAAATATACATAATTTTTCATACTGAATAAAGAAAGAATTGTTCGTTTAGGCTCATGACATGGATGATGGATCTATATATTATTACTAATCGTACAGTTCATAATGAGAGAAAAATAAGCGACATATATATGGAGCAAACCAACAAGTACATAGAGTTAGAAATGATCTCCAACCTAC
Source organism: Brassica rapa (assembly GCF_000309985.2). Taxonomy (NCBI): domain Eukaryota; kingdom Viridiplantae; phylum Streptophyta; class Magnoliopsida; order Brassicales; family Brassicaceae; genus Brassica; species Brassica rapa. Next base: position 15,517,355 of record NC_024803.2, on the reverse strand, counting down.
ATAAATACAACCTAAAACTGTGTGTTTTATGTATACTTTTTTATTGAGTCGCACTACTAGTCGTCCATGGACCCTCTACAAAACTGAATGAAACATTGACTTCTATAGTTCCTAAAATTTTTTTGAAGAAAATTATATAAACATAAACCTTTAAATTTGTAAAAAATATCTTTTATTGAAATTTTTACTAAATAAGTTACAACTTTTAAAATTCAGGATCAGCCTTACGTCTAACAAATTTAGTGAAAACTGGAAATTTGATTTTAAAAGTAGGAGTACGTAAAACTTTGAGGTTTACTTATGTAGTATACTAATGTTCCAGATAACGTTTAGGTTTGAAAACATGATAAAAACAAAACTTATTTGACAATACATATTCTAACATTTAGTATTAAATCATCAAAAAGCAACTTGAAAATGTGTAAAATGTTTACGATAGCTTACATTGATTTTCTTCGCTAAATATACATATGATGACAGCTCCAACTTCAGTAGCCGTACATATCAAAAATCGCATTACCTAAAATTTTGAATGATAGTTACGTATAGTATATAAGTCAATGCAAATCTTATTTCAAACGATCGTGATGACGGCCGTGGCGAGAAATAGATCGGTAAGAGGCCTTTTTAGTCTTGTGTTATAATAATTTTCTTTTCAGAATTTTAGTAAGTCAAATCCAAATCGAATAGTATATCATCTATTAAGTTGTTAAGTACCTATCAAGTGACATCTGTTAAAATAAAAATAGTTTCCGTTGTGTAAGATAAGAGTTATAAATTAGATTAAGTCAATGGATCCAATCTACTATGTCCAAAACATTATGCATCTATACCTCGTCATCCTTTGGCACAGTTATACAAATAAATCATATAATATAACAGAAGATCACAAAAAGTACAGCTTCACATGTTACTTGTTTGGACCTTTAAGTAAACTACAAAAATGTCCAAGTTAATGCAAACGTCTTTACATTTGGTCCGGATTAAAATAAATTATTACATTTTAAGCCATAGCTTGAATGTTTCAAGGATAAGTATTGATAGAAATACAAATATATTTGCCAAAATTTTAGCTGAGTTTTATAGCTATATATAAATCTAATGTCATATTGTCGATGTCATCTCTAGGCCCTAGCTGTAAATTATTATTTTCGCGGACAAAGGAAATCAGTATCACAAACTCACAATGCATAGACGTACTGAAAATAATAGGCGCCGATTGAGAGAACTGGGGCACGAAAAAGGGTCCACCCAAGAAAGTAATAAGAAGTACAATTTTCTAGGCCTTTTATGGGTTGTTACTAATTAATATTTGGGCCTTGGCCCAATTAAACAAAACCCCATTGGCATAGATCGATTATAGGAGCTGCGATCGATTCTAATCGTGACCTCTATAATGTGTACATTTGATTGTCATGTGACTGATTATACTTGTGTATGATTGATGGTTGCAGTGAGACGTATCGATATTTCGATCTGCCTTTCTGTATTCCAACTACTACGAGCACTGTGTATCTCTCTCACTAGCCTTTTATGGATGCACTCTTATCCATTGATTCTTGGTTTTTGCAGAGGGTGTGAAAGATAAAAAGGAAGCTCTAGGTGAGGTTTTGAACGGCGACAGGCTCGTTAGTGCTCCATACAAGCTCAACTTCATAGATGAGAAAGACTCCGAGACATACTGCAAAAAGAAGCTTAGCAGAGAAGAGGTCTAACAGTTTCGAAGAGCTGTTGAGAAAGACTATTACTTCCAGATGTACTATGATGATTTGCCTATATGGGGATTCATTGGGAAGGTTGACAAAGATGGCAAATCGGATCCCATCGAGTTCAAGTATTTCCTCTACAAGCATATTCAGTTTGAGATTTTGTATAATGAAGACCGTGTGATTGAGATCAATGCTAGAATGGATCCTCATTCCCTTATGGATGTTACTGAGGATAAGGAAGTTGATGCTGAGTTTATGTATACTGTGAAGTGAAAGAAAACGGAGACTCCTTTTGAGAAGAGGATGGATAAGTACGCCATGACTTCGTCTCTTCCGCATCACTTTGAGATTCATTGGTTTTCTATTATCAACTCGAGCGTCACTGTCCTGCTTCTGCCTGGTTTCCTTGCAACAATCTTGATGCGGGTCCTCAAGAATGATTTCATGAAGTGAGTTTTGAATGCTAAATTCAACAACCCACATATCTTTTTTTTTTCTTCTGATTATAACCTTACTTTTCATGTCCTTAAAGGTATGCTCAAGACGAGGAAGCTGCTGATGATCAAGAGGAAACTGGATGGAAGTACATTAACGGAGATGTGTTCCGGTTTCCAAAATACAAATCTGTCTTTGCTGCATCTCTCGGTAGCGGTACTCAACTGTTCACTTTGTAAGTCTCTTTGACATGCTTCATTTCTTTATTGCCAATAACTAACTGTAACTTTCCTCTTATGTGATTAGTACTATATTCATCTTCATGCTTTCACTTGTTGGAGTGTTCTATCCATACAACCGAGGAGCGCTCTTCACAGCTTTGGTCGTTATCTACGCTCTCACGTCTGGAATCACCGGATACACAGCCTCCTCTTTCTACTGTCAACTCGAAGGAAAAAACTGGGTAAGCAAACACCAAACACTTTCCCTCAAATCAATTAAAAGAAAGCAATTAAGCTTCTCATTTGTATTTGTTTTCTCTCAGGTGAGAAACTTGTTGCTCACTGGAGGTCTCTTCTGTGGCCCGCTCTTCCTCACATTCTGCTTCCTAAACACCGTGGCAATCGCCTACAGCGAAACCGCTGCTCTTCCCTTCGGAACCATTGTTGTGATTGTCCTTATATGGACACTAGTGACTTCACCTTTGCTTGTACTAGGCGGTATCGCTGGTAAAAACAGCAAAGTAGAGTTCCAAGCGCCAGTCCGCACCACTAAGTATCCCAGGGAGATCCCGCAACTCCCATGGTACAGGAGTGCTATACCTCAGATGGCCATGGCGGGTTTTCTTCCTTTCAGTGCCATCTACATCGAGCTGTACTACATCTTTGCCAGTGTTTGGGGTCACCGGATCTACACCATTTACAGCATCCTCTTCATCGTATTCATCATCCTCTTGATCGTTACTGCTTTTATAACCGTTGCACTTACTTACTTCCAACTTGCCGCTGAAGATCACGAATGGTGGTGGAGGTAAAGGTTTTAGTAAGCTTATTTTCACGAATGGGTTTGCAATAAAACTTCAGCTTTTTTTTATATATTGCAGATCATTCCCTATGCGGTGGATCAACTGGTTTATTCATCTACGCGTACTGCTTATACTATTACTACGCGAGATCGGACATGGTTTCATGCAAACATCCTTCTTCTCCGGTTACATGGCTTGCATTTGTTATGGTTTCTTCCTCGTGCTTGGAACTGTTGGCTTCCGCGCCTCTCTCGTTTCGTCCGCCACATTTACCGGTTGATTAAATGAGAGTTAAAGATGTTGCTACCAACCCGAAATTCCTCAAAAAGCTTCACTTGCGAGATTTTTTTGCTAGAACGAAGAAGAGATTGTTCCTTTAGGTAGATAAAGACTTATTTTACAGTAACTTGTGTTTTTTTAGTCGAGTCGCTCTTTTCTCTGCTTATACTATAGTGTTTTTTCTCTTTTTGGGTAAACTAATTAACTGCATTGTATCTTTTTCTCTTATATATATATATATATATATATATATATATATATATATTCTGAATATGAAAAAATAACAGAGTTTCTTTTATTCATGTTCTTGGATCCTAACGCCTGCATGGTTGCTTCGAGTTGATATACCTATCGCATGGAACAAAATATTTGAGCAAACAATATTAAGTTAGAAAGCAAGAAATTGGAAGCTCGTGTGTTGTACCATTTGGTCCATGATGACTCAAATCCTTCAGGCACATGAGCATCTAGCGTTCTAAAAGGCTACATTTAGACATGCACATTTTGGATAGGGCAATTTTTTCTAATAGATTCTTTTAAGTTTTTATCATAAAAATAGACCCAAAAAACTAAATAACCAAAATAGCATTTTTCGTTTTAAAAATTTTAATTTTTAAAATTTGAAATCCTATCCCAAAATCCCACTATTTAACTCTAAACCCTAAACTCTAAAACCTACTCTTTAATTCTAAACCATAATGTCTAGATTAATTAACCTTAGGGTTATAAGTGTATATTTTCTTCTTTTGATAAAACATCTAAGTCTATCTTGGTCATTTTTATTTTTAAGGTTTATATTTGTGACAAAAAAAATTTATGTCTATCTTAGGAAATTTCTCTTTTAGATATTGGGTAGTTTGGTTAGGGGGTTAGAGGATCTATTTACTACTTGACATATTTTTGGTTTGGATTCGGATAGTAAAATTAGAAACCGGAAAATAATTAGAAAATTTTGGTTTCATTTGGTTCGGTTCAGTTATTTTGGGTAGTTTGGATAATTTGGGTCAAACTTCAGGTATTTTTGGATAAAATATTGAATAACTAAGGATGATTCAGATAAAAATGTGATATTTTGGATTACTTAGAAATTTAGAATATTTTGGATAAAAATATCCTGGTAGTTTTTTTATAGTTCAGATACTTTATAATAATTTAGATTTTTCAAATACTTTCGGATACTTTTAATATATTTTTAGATTATAAATATATAAATTTAGTTACACTATATATATATATATAATAATTATATATATAGTGTAACTAAATATATATATATAATAATTATATATATAGTGTAACTAAATATATATATATATATATAATTATTATATATATCCAAGTACTCATTCGGTTTTCGATTCGATTTCAGTTCAGTTTGGTTATTTTTAAATATAGAAATATAGGAATCATACTGATATTTGAAAGTTTTAGGGGTTTTGACTTTTTGGTCATGGTTTTTGTTTTGGTGTAATGGTTCTGGTATTTTTACCCATGCTTAGCTCCATTCATGGGCATAATATATAGGGAAAATTATATTCCGGGCTACCAAAGTGACTAAATATATTTTCTAAAATGTGTTACTTAACTAAGATTGGCTAAAATTATTTGCGACTGAGCTATATGAAGCACGACCTAAGGATTCGCCACAAACGCCAGTGCCACCAAAAACGTTCTAAAATTAAAATTGCTGTGAATTGGAGTTTTGGGTTTGGATTTTGTGGCATGCCAGTAGTGATGTATGAGGTTAGGATCCAAGCTCGTTTGGACCTATTTGAACCCCAATAAAAACAATACTCAATTTCATATAACTTTTATACAATTATTTTTAAAACTACACTGATACATATCAAATCATACGTATATTTTTTTTGGGTGTAACATACGTGTCCTGCTGCAAGTAATTACGGGGAAATGTATAATTTATGTTTTTCACATATTAATAATACTAGATGCATTCCCGGGTTACGTCCGGATTAATTATTTATAAATCATTTGCTATCTAATTTAGAAATGATATTACAATATTTTTTTGTTATTTTCTATAGTTATAAATATAGTATTTATTTTTGGGAACATATTTTCCAAAAATAACTTTACGCATTACACTAAATTTAAATTTTAAATAGGTTATTGCATTATAAGTTTTGTGATTTTTTGTATTTTTATGGTGTTTATTTAATTCAGTAATTTCTATATGTGAAACCAATAAAGTTATTTTAAAGATAATTAGCAATTTTTCTATAATGTTTACACAAAATTATAAAAGACTTAATAGATAGTTTAATGATAACACTTTATATATTGACCGTCTTTACCACTTTCTAACACCTTCTTAAATCATAGAAGTAGAATAATCATCACAAAAGAATTTACTAGAATGGGACCTAAGAGGTGTTACAAAATGAAACCGAAATCCAAAAAACTCAATCCGAACCCGAACGGGTACCCGAACGCCCAGACCTAACAAAAGCTATGGGTACAGTGGCTGAAAGTATGGACCAGAACATATAGTTTGCGTTCAGAAGATTGTCAATGTGTGATGTTGAATTTATGTCTAATTGAATTAACGGTTGAGTTCACAATGATTATGCTGGTAACATATGCATGCATATATGTATCTATGTGCATAAAAAAGTCATGGATTCCTCCGGTGCATTTGATATCAAGCAAACAAATATTCATCTAATAATGTTTAGTTCTTTCTTGGACTGGAATGAAGTTTCCCTTGTCACTTCATAGTACCACTTCTCATCATCAGTCCATCACACAGAACTCTTCATAGTTTATTCTTCCATCTTGCATTAAAAGTGATTTTATTTTCGTCTGAAAATTTGTTATATAAATGAAATTTAGTATCAATTTCAGCTATTATTTTGATGCTAGCTTTATCTTCTATACCATAATCTGTTAACAAAAAAAAACAAAACTGGAAATAATTTAAAAAAAAAGCTCTTGTAGGAGAACTTTTGTTTATCATGTTTTTTACATTATTATGTTTTCTGAAAATAGCATTTATTATGGTTTTTTATTGACATAAATAAATGACTAATAGAGAAACTATCAAAATCTTTATATATAAAAAAAGGTTTGAATCCCTCCCAGAGGATCTACGTATGCTTGCATTTCACTAATTCAGATGCTGTCGAGCCAACACGTGGCTGCTTTAACAAAAACGCATCGGTTCATTAAACGTTTGTCATGGGCTTCGCAATTAAAAGCGTTTTCATATTCCCAAATAATAATTAACATGATCCAATAAAACCTAATACTTCAGGCCCACAAATAATGTGTTTTTGACGATCTGAGTTCCGTCCTCTTTCTCTTGGGGGAACCAATCATAACCTCGACGGATCCGTTCCCGCAATTACTCGACGGAGTAACCCACTATGAAAATGGGAGGCAATCAATTTGTTCTTCAATGCAGAATTTTCACCTCCTATCAAACAACTGTAATATATATATATATGTCATTGAGTTACTGGATCAAATTCATAAATCTTAACATCGCAGTCATGCAAAAGAACAAGATTTATGAATTCTTCAGAGATTTGCAGACCAGCTTGATATTTAACACGATCAATGTACACTAGAGTGGAGTTCTGCAAGAGATTGTGTGGCGTCTGAGTGATCAGAAGGTATCTATCACATCACTATACTTTCTCATTGCTTTTCGAGGCTGTGTCTCTGATTAGCTCTATGTTTTTAGTATTTACAGTGGAGAAAGCAGGTAGAACACACTAAGAGCTTGCTGTACGGTATTAAGATTCTTAATACACATAGAGAATAGTGGATGGTGTCAGGTCTGTTTCTCTTCTCTGAGAATACGTTTTCTCACACATCTCAGCTCAATGATTGAATTATATTTCCATGCAGTTGATATATGAGAAGTTACCAAAAGATATCGCAAGCCTGACATCTCAGGTCTGTACACAAAAGCTATAAACAAAGGTTAACAGCAATGACTAACATTTAAGAATGTTAACAGGAAATTCTGCAGTGAATGTTATATCTAATATCTTTGCTTATTAGCAAGGGAGTTCCAGAATCGCATATTATCTTTCTTAACGCCATAGCAGTTATAAACACCATCCAAACAAAACCTTTGTCTACTTTTCCTCACTCGAGTGATCACCAATGTTTTGTACTAACACAAGAATAAAACTGCAGGCACCTCAAGGGATTCACCGGCTCTGCAAGAAACATCCAATGGTAAAGATTGTGACTTCAGAAATCGATGACTCCCGTGTGATTCCAGGTCTGGGAGAATTCGCAGACCATTACTTTGGCAAAGAATGAAAGTCTCAACGGGGCTTTCACGGTTATCCAAGACAAGGAAAGGTATTGAAAGACATATTTAATAAACACCTAGCCGATCAGTTTCCCTGATATTCTATACGTCTTCTCCATTTTTTAATGTTGCAGGATCTATTACAACATTCAAAAGAAGTGGACAAGTTGCAGGTTATGAATCATGTTCCCAATCTCTATAATTTAGTTAAGATGATAAGGTTCCATGATAAAAGAATGTTTGCACCACGTTTTTGGACACAGCTCATCTCGAAAAAGCTGCAAGACTAGCTAGGAAAAAATATTGAGGGACAATAAAGTTCTCACCTCCTAACCTCGGTAAGTAGTCAACAACCTCCTGGAATCAATTCTTCGTATCTCAGGAAAATTGCCCGCGTACACTAACATGTGGTTCCATAGTTTCTAACTGCAGGTCACAATCGCCATATCCACCTGCATACGTAGCTCCGCAGAGAAGTGGGGAATCTAGAAGTCTCCAAGATTGTAATGTTCAAACTTCTCTGAACCAGGTAGACTATAAAACTGTTAAATGCAAATAATTTTCTTGCAAATCAAGGTGCTACCTCTCAAACAATTATTACCATTTACGTCATTTAACCCAACTTTCTCTTCCACATCCTCTTATTATTCACAGCTAAAGCTAAACAAAACAGAGCTTTCAGGATTCAGCTTATAAACTTTAAACGTCAACAAAGTATGGCAACAAGTAATATATTATCCTCTCCAACCAGATACTCATTATAATATGCATAAATTATACTCTTTTTCCTGCATATGTACGGAGCAAATCACAGTGTGTTTTTTGTGTGGCTAATAAATAATGCTATTATTTCTAACAGAGCCAAACACATCGTCCATGAACAGCAGGTTCGCAGATTCAACCGTAATACGTCCTCCTCTATTCAGCTAACATAAAACACTAACTAATCTCTGGCTTCCTTACCTGCAGCAGCACCACTTCAACCACGTCCAAAGAACATAGGTTACACATTTACCTTATTTGTGCCTGCTCGGACCGCCGCATTTAACTAACAGCTAAACCACCTTTCTAAATGTGTACAGGAACCAGGAAAAGCAACAGCTTCAGCAATTGAGATTTGGTAACATGTCCTATATGTAATACCTTAGTGTGGACCAGTGAACCAGTAAGGATAGTCAACCACCATGCCAATAGGACGTTCTACATATGTTGTAACAAGGAAGTTGAGCGCCTACCACTCCGCGAACTTCCTTCACCTTTGAAAGAGCTCCTTGGCACACCAGGGTTCCGAGTTTTAATAAGTGTTGCGAATGGAATGATTGCTTTTACTTCAACGGGTGCTCATGTCGATCATACTATCACTGGACAACCTGGCCATTCATTTACCTAATACATGCTCAAAACCAACACCGTATCTGTTCACTCTTGCATGTTGACGAAGAACCCCCACAGTATCTCCAGCTATATATTTTTATACTGTAAATAAAATAGAAAAAGAAGAAAGCCTTATGAAAAGGATCATCAACTATAAACTTAGACGACCAAGTTTCACATTTGTCCCTCTCACCTTCGATTGATATGTCAGTTATCCTCATCTTCGGTTTAATTATTTATAAATAAATATTTAAATAAAACAGAGTTCTAAATACAAAATTGACGTAGCATAGCTTAATTTTGTGTGAAATTTTCAGAATATAAAAATTGACAGTTCTTTAAAAAATATAAAAGTTGAAAATATTTTTTTTAAAAAAAACAAATCTAAAGTTTAAAATACTTATATAAAAACTAAGAAATAAAAAGATGAGCCAAAAGATTAAAAAAAAGGTTTGGAAGAGAAAAAAACATGAAAGACACAAGTATATGGCTAATGTCTGCATATTCAAGTTATCATACTTAAATACAAATTTTGTAGGATAAATAGAAAAAAATTAGAACGAAAGAGAAAAATCTAATTATAGTATTGTTTTTGAAGTGTTATCATGAACTTTGCGTTTTTTACACTGAGCTCAAGTTAAAGAAATTAGCAAAAAGAAAGATGGAAACCATAACGAATGATTAATAAACCATCAAAACAAATATTTTTATAAAAATTATATTAAAATTAAAGTTTAGAAGATATAACAAATAAAAATGAAAAATTATTAAAAATACATAATATAATTGCGAAAATAAGTCAACAAACAATAATTTAGTGAAATGCATATCTAATCTAAAATATATTTAAACTTCCAAAATATCTAAAACTCATAACAAAAAAAAAGAGATACATTTGCGATATAATTTTTCACATTTCATCAAACTCAAACCAAGGGAAAAAAAATCTATTCACGCAAATATTTCAAACTTTACAAATTGATATGAAATTGATGGAAAAGCACAAGCAGTGAATATACATACTCAAAACATTTTATTTTTTAAAGTAAAATTATCTAAGAAATAATAATAAAAATATCCATAGGACTATCACCAACTATCGACACACTTTTAAAGAATCAAAATGACATCATAACATCATTTCTTGAACTTTTATATTTAAACAAATAACTACAAAGTTCTGACTAACCGCGATACACAAAAGTCTACAAAAAAAAACATACGATAGTGGATGATCTCAAATAAATCAATAAAACAAATAAAATGCATCATCTAAATAAAAATAATTATTATTTTACTCAAAGAATTACATCTATGTAATTTAGTCATCCATACCTACTTCAACTCCCAATATTGTTTCATAAAAATATATAACCAATCTTTCAAAATTTAAAACAAATGTATGATTTGAACACTTAACTACGTCAAAATTCCGCGCGAAGCGCGGGCTCGCCCTAGTTTTGATATATAAGAACATCGATATTCTTTTAAGAAAATATAATATTTTATAATTCTTTATAGTACTAAACAGCTTTTTATATTGAAAGAAATTAGTAATATATGAACATGTTGAGAAAACCTTAGATTTTTACTACAAATGGTGGTTTGATTTTTCTTTTATAAATCTGGAATAAATATTAACATTCCTAAAATGAGAAGGATAAGTGAATGTGAACACAGACTACTGAAGCAATTAGGAGATGAATGGCACTTTACTCCCTTTGGTTTCCATGGCTATATGTGTAACAAACACTTTGCAAGTTCTGATGATTGGGTTGCTTCAGGAGGAAGTAGTCTCTGGTTGGCTTCTCTGGTAAGTTGCACTAATTTTTCTACATGTCACTTTGATTATTTTATTTCGTCACTGTTCTGAGAGTGCAGTAATCTTTAAAAACCTTCTCATCTTCTTCCTCAAGCCTCCTCCACTTAAACATCACGAGGAAAGTTCTGAGAAACTTAGAACATAACCGAAGGTTGGATTTTCAGCACAGATCTTTTTCAAAAAACTAATGCAAAATTGTTTAGCTAACCAAACAAAACTGTAAATTAATGACAAAAAAGTTTAGCTGGCATCGAATACTCTTTGATATTCTAATGTCATTCTATTCTGGCTATGTCTATTAGCATAATAGCAAATGTTTTTTCTTCCCAAAGATGTTTTCTTGAATCTTAACAAATATAATAAAACTTAACTGTGAAACCGATGTATATTGGGGTTATATGGAGATGAGACTGAATTTCTACTTCTCTCCTGAGATGATGTTCAACTTGAAATTGGCGAAGTAGGGTCTTGGAAAGAACGATGTTTCAAATTTGTATATATGTGTGAGAACTTGATGAGAAAAACAATAAAAAAATATTTGAACAAAGGTTAAATTTTGTTTGTATAACATGAACAACAAACTCCAATGAAGATAAACATAACAACAAAAATAGAGGAATGAATGAAAGTTATACTGATCTGCCTTTCCCTAGCAAGACAGACGTGACCAAATTTTCTTCGTCCAAGAAGAGATTCCAATGGTAAAATCACTTAGATTTCATCTTACAGAAGCACTTGATGTTCCTGGTGATCAAAAACCAATACAAAATGATTAATGAATAGTTCTGGTTTTGAACAAATACAATAAGATTGAGGTTATGATGATAGAAAACCATATTCTCTCAAAGGCAAGCACATTAAGGGAATCCAAATAAAGTTATACCTCTCGGCTACGATCACTACCAACGATACTGATGCACAATATATGTTGATTGTCATAGAGAAACTGTAACCTCTCTGTGTTTTTAGCCTTCTATTCATCGTGTGTCAGTAATAGCATATACTATTGTGTATTGTTGAATTGATTTTTACACAATTGTCTGAATAAATCAATTTGGAATGTACAAACTTGCGATTCAAAGGACAACCTCGTACTTGGGTTTGTGGGTGTTACATTGAACAGTTCTATCATCAAGCTCAACCTTAAACTCCAAATTCAAAAATTGCATTATGTTTCCAAACCCTATGCAGTCGAACCAATTAAAGAAGAGAAGGATGGACGCACATACGGAATGAGAAAGTATGGGAGACAGAGAAGAGGGAAGATACCGAGAGGATACAATGTTTGAAGGAGAGCATGTATAACTTTAAGGCTTTTCTGCTTTCTACCAACAGGTAATCAAGAGAGAATAGAAACCATGTCATGAAATAGTAATTTTGTAGAGGAGGAAGATACCTAATCGTCAAAGGAGACATGGTACTACCGTTATCACCATCACCCATTCCAAATTTGATCCGGGCTTCGTTGTTTCAGGAGTAGGTTGAGGCCGCGTAACTGGTGGATCGCTCACTCACTGCCGATGTATTTTATTATTTTTTCTCCACTTTTTATATTGTTTTGGTGAATTATGCGGAAGTAATGGAAAACTGATTATCGGTATTTTTAAAGTGAAAACAGAGGGTATCTGATATATGGTGTTTTATACATCTTGTATATATGCTTTTAAATTGGTTTTCAAGTCTTTATCGAGTCTTCCTAGTCCTTTTGGAGTCATTACAGGTCTGGAGTTGCATTGGATGGGAGATGGATCAGCTGGAACAAAAGAGGCAGAAAACAATGCAATTTGGTGGTTTTCACGCAGAACAGTCTTGATGACTGTTCCGGATAGCGGAGCAACCCGAGTGACTGTTCCGAGTGAGTGTTCCAGCGGCAGAGATTTTTTAGGAAACTACAATCATTACGGGATTTGCCCTAATTATCCCTATTTTCTCTCCCAGCCGCCTGTGGCTTTGATATATCATATTTTCTGTTTCTCTTTATCATACTACGCTATTCTAGACAGAAGAAAACCATTGGAGACTTTTGTGCTTTTGGATTGTAAAGGGAGAATGCTCCATCTCTCTCACCATAGAGAAGATTATCCTGAACCCTCTTTCTATCTCTTTTATTTACATGAAGTTTTATTCAGAATTGATCTCTGTGATTTCTTTGTCCATGTCTGAGTAGTCGATCTAGCTAGCCTAGGGTGTTAGGGTGTTAGATCGTGAGCTAAACAAAGATAAGTATCCATTGATTGTCTTCATTCATAACTGCTCTTATTGCTTGCATTAAACTGGCCAGTTATTGTTAGATCCTAGGTTTAACCTATTCATTAACCGTGTAATAGGTTGCTAGATCTGTTATGAATGAGCATAGCATCCCTAATCAGCAAAAGTAGATATTAGGGTGTTTTGTGAACCGATTGGACTTGATCTTAATGTTCATCATCACGCCTTGATCCAAGCGAGAGCTTAGGTATTGAGGCTGATCGTTGAAAGGTGAAATACCACGACAGTGGGTTGATCTAGTATTGTGTTCCTAGTTCTAGACTAGTCCATTAATCAAACTTGAATAATTGTTTGGCTCATGATTGTAAGCGCCCGTTAAACCCTAGGTTAGTTTCTCATTAATCTGAAACTTAAAACCAATCTGTTACTTGCTTTTTACGTTACCACAAACTTTAAAACCCCCATATTGTTTTAGCTTGATTCTGATCCCATAAAGATAAAGTGTAAGATTTGGTCTCTGTGGATTCGATCCTAAAGTGCTACATCGACATACCATTCGATTGTGGTAGTGTGCACATTAGGTTATTTGGTGTGCGTATACACGTAATATCAAATTGGCGCCGTTGCCGGGGACCATCTTTTTACATTTATTTTTCGGTTATTTATTTAGTCTAAACCTCTAACTTGCCTTATCCTTTTTGTTGCAGCTAATGTTCCAGGTGCATGACCAGTAGACATACTCAGAGAAACGCACAAGGAGAGTTAGTTACATTTACCAACCAGGAGCTAGCAAGGTTAGAAAGAACAAATCGTCAACAGCCAAGGCAAACCGACACCACTATGGGTGATCACGCCAATCAGGATGATATCGCTGCGGCTATGGCACTCATGCAGCAGCAGATGCAACAAATGCAGCAGACCATCCAAGCTCAGCAGGATGCTGCTGAACAGGCTGCTCTCGCGCAGCAGGAACAACAGGCGCAAACTGTTCCAATCGGGCAGAGAAACCTTCCGCGTAACATTCCTACTACGCGCTCTTCCATTGTTCCTCCACCCTGTACTAGGCAGGACTTTGAGATCAAGCCTGCTTTGATCGGTCTAGTACAGAGAAAGGTGTTCTCTGGTCTCTCTACAGAAATTCTAATAGAGCATATTGAGAGCTTCGAAAAAGTCTGCAGTTTCACTCGCGTGAATGGTGTTCCACCAGACTACATCACGTGCATGTTATTCCCATTCTCTCTTGATGGAAAAGCTGCACGGTGGTTGAACTCTCTCCCTACCGGCTCTCTCACTTCATGGGAACAGGTCCGATCAGCGTTCCTCAGCCATTTCTACTCTAAGGCGAGAACAACTGCATTGAGGAACAAGATCACCTCCTTCAGACAGATCACTGGTGAGCTTTTCTGCGACGCATGGGAGCGCTTCAATGACTATCGCAGAGAATGTCCTCACCATGGATTTGATGATGATTACCTCCTGGATATTTTCTATGATGGAGTGGACTCGAAATACCAAGGTGCTCTGAACTCTGCGAGCAATGGAGACTTCATGACTCAAACTACTGATGGAGCGTTTAAGCTGATTGAGAACATGGCTGCTAGCTCAGCTAATAAGAAAGAGGAGAGTGATTGCTCCATGAAAGGAAACAGTTCTGACGCCCAGAAAATAGATGAGCTGACTGCCAAGGTTGATAAGCTACTGAAAAACAACCAAGGGCACGTCTTCAGCATGGAGCAACCTACAGCCGGGCATATTCAGAACCAGAACCAGCGACAACCGCAGAGCAATCCGCATGCTGTTCCAGCTACCGGGAACAGTCAACCAGATGAGCTGAAGGGTCTGGGTATGATGATGCAACAACTGTTGCAGGGTCAGCAGGTTCAGGCCAAGGTGTTGAATCAGGTAACCACAGAAATTGACACCAGGATGGGCAACATGTTCACTGAGCTGAATAACAAGTATGACAATCTTGCGATCCATATAAGAAAGATCGATGTTCAGCTTGCTCAAACAGTTGAGAGTGTCAAGAGGCAACCAGAGACGCTTCCTGGAAGAACTGATAAAAATCCTAGGACTGAGCACTGTAATGCAATAGAGCAGCCGTTCGCTGAGACTGTTCTAGTCGCAGAAGAGAGCACAGAGCAGTGTGCTAGCTCTGAAGTGATTGCTCCTAGCGAACCTGCTGAAACTCCACCAGTACGAATCTATGTTCCTAAGATTCCTTATCCAATTCCACCTAGACATCTGATGGATCCCACTAGTGATGAGCAGCTGATAGGTTTTAACAAGATGGTGAGAAGGCTTCCTAAAGAACTTGCATTCGAAGATGCTCTGCAGATTCGTCCATTGCTCCAGTTCTTTAAACACTGTAGAGAGACTCAAGAAGAGATCAAGGTTCTCTATACCAGAGCACTGTCTACACCAGCACTGATGGTATTGCCTAAGGTTGATGATCCTGGAAAGTTTGTTTTCCCATGCTCCATCGCAGGAACAACCTTCAAGGATGCTCTGTGTGACTCTGGTTCTTGTGTGAATCTCATCTCAAAGGCTATTGTAGACGATTTGGGTATTGCTGATGTTGAACGTTCTCAGCTGACCCTGACCTTTGCAAACTCTTCCAGAGCAGTCCCATATGGAACCATCCGCAGCCTTCATGTTCAAGTAGGGGAATGCATTGTTCCTGCTGAGTTTCAAGTTGTTGAGATGAACAAGGATCATGAGATGCCTTTGATATTTGGAAGGACATTCATGGCTACTGTTGGAGCAACCATCGATATGTCCAACAAGAGAGTCTGCTTCTCCAACATCAACAAGAAAGTTTTCTACAAGGCTGTACCCACCAGATCTTCCTCATCACACGCCTCTCGCATCTCAGTGTTTGATGTAGAAAAGCTGAAGGTTGTTCCACAGAAGGAGCATGGTGATAAGGGTGAGAGCAGGCTGTTCTCTGATGAAGATCCTAGCACTGATCCTACTAAATTCAGAGGGAATTCAAGGGTGAAACAGAAAGTCCAGAAGAAAAGGATCAAGGGAGATCTTACAATGACTTTGATACCTCTCAAGTGTGATGAGAACTCCATTGAGTATGAGGTAAAGTGCAAGGGTACCTCTAAACCTTTCTCTAAAATCAGAGCTATTCTCACACATGAGCTGAAGGAGAAAGGGAAAGCTGCTGTGAAAGGGTTGTTGAGCAGAGTTCTGGAGCTAAACATGTCTGATTGTGGAGCTTGTTTTGGAACAAGCCCTCCTGCTCAACCCGACTGATCCCAGTCACCAAGTCAAGCTAGAGACTTAAACCAAGCGCTTGGTGGGAGGCAACCCACTGGTGAGTGTCATTAACATTAGGATTTTCATTTTACTTATTTTTGTTTTTAGTTTGTTGAGTCTGAGGTCATAAATCAGAAAATCCGAGATCCTTGACTGGAGCAAGCAGCTGGCTGCTCTCATTCCAGAGCATCCTTTACCGGAGCAACCGCGTCTTGCTCTGTCAGGCTGCTCCGCGCCAGGTAAGTATCTCGAACAAAAAAATGTTTATTCTTGATTTCACCTTCTCTCTGATTTATTTTCACACCAGGGACGTTGTGAAGTAAGTCTGGAAGAGGGTTTTCGTCGTTTACTAACTCGTTTCTTTCTTTTGTTTTTCTTTTGGGTCAATTTGAGTCAGCTTTTATTGAGTCAGTCAAAAATTTGTGGTAATTAGGACCTTATTCCGTGTTGATCACTAACCACCTCGTGCTTTAGTTATCTTATTCAGTGACCTTAGCAGTGGCGAAAGACACACATGTGGACCTTGAACACCCTGACATATCTCACTTGATTCTCCAGAAGTTCTCAGCCGATCAGGTTACACTGGGTAGACTTAACTCCACCTTACTTGAACCTAATCTTAACTGAAATTCTTCTTGTTATGGGCATTAGATCAGGGAAACGAGAACACACTCAGGACTTCTTATCCTTTTTATTCATCTTGCTGATCCTGAGTGGCTAGCTCATCTTTAGCTAGTTCCCACCCTGCACCTTAGCCTTTATTCCACCTTCATGCATTTGTTTTTCAGTGTCATATGTGCATATATGTGCAAAAAGGTCGGAGAGGAAAGGATCAACGCAGCCTCCTACTCGTTATTGCTGCAGAAATAATGTCAGAAAGGAGAACAAGCAGATTAAGGAAGCAACCGCTCCATAACCAATGAACTGCGCAAGAGCAGGGGTGGAGAACCAGAATGGTCGCGAAATCAGAACCACCAGTGGCACTCAGAACGATCATGTATTACCTCCTTCTTCGTCACATCATAATATCAGTCTTCGAAAAAAAAAAAACGAGATTAATGTGATGGAGAAGGGAAAGAAAGAAAAGAAACATGGAGCCACTGGAAAGGTCGAGCAAGAAGTTGGTACCAAGTATTGAAGAGTGTGTAGAAGAGAGTGGAAAGCAGAACAATCAGTTGCCTGTTCCGTCATGAGAACAGTCGCACCAGATAGAGCAAAAACGAGTAGAGGCTGTGGACATCAATGGATCTATCCTCTCTTGCCATTTTGTGTGATATCCTGCATTCTCTTCAATGAAATGGTAGCCCCTAAACACTCTTAACTCCACCATTAAATAGCATGTTCCACACCTAGACCGTCTACCCTGAATGATGCCTGTGATGAGAAGCTCACGCTACTCTTAAATGAATGTAGGGAGTTCTGTCTCGATAGTGTTGCTTTTTCAGGTTTGAGATGAAGAGTATGGAGCCGATTTTTAAACAGCAGTCAGTGGGGTTCCGGTAAGGGTGTGTTGTCCTAGTTTTACTGCTTGTATGGTTCAGAGATTCGTGGTTAAAGTATGGTTGCTGAGAATAGGAGAGTTCCCACACTTTCAAACCTTTCTCCCTGTTCTTGATACTTGACATTGTTTGAGGACAAACAAGGATCTAAGTCTGGGGGAATTGATATATGGTGTTTTATACATCTTGTATATATGCTTTTAAATTGGTTTTCAAGTCTTTATCGAGTCTTCCTAGTCTTTTTGGAGTCATTACAGGTCTGGAGTTGCATTGGATGGGAGATGGATCAGCTGGAACAAAAGAGGCAGAAAATAATGCAATTTGGTGGTTTTCACGCAGAACAGTCTTGATGACTGTTCTGGATAGCGGAGCAACCCGAGTGACTGTTCCGAGTGAGTGTTCCAGCGGCAGAGATTTTTTAGGAAACTACAATCATTACCGGATTTGCCCTAATTATCCCTATTTTCTCTCCCAGCCGCCTGTGGCTTTGATATATCATATTTTCTGTTTCTCTTTATCATACTACGCTATTCTAGACAGAAGAAAACCATTGGAGACTTTTGTGCTTTTGGATTGTAAAGGGAGAAGGCTCCATCTCTCTCACCATAGAGAAGATTATCCTGAACCCTCTTTCTATCTCTTTTATTTACATGAAGTTTTATTCAGAATTGATCTCTGTGATTTCTTTGTCCATGTCTGAGTAGTCGATCTAGCTAGCCTAGGGTGTTAGGGTGTTAGATCGTGAGCTAAACATAGATAAGTATCCATTGATTGTCTTCATTCATAACTGCTCTTATTGCTTGCATTAAACTGGCCAGTTATTGTTAGATCCTAGGTTTAACCTATTCATTAACCGTGTAATAGGTTGCTAGATCTGTTATGAATGAGCATAGCATCCCTAATCAGCGAAAGTAGATATTAGGGTGTTTTGTGAACCGATTGGACTTGATCTTAATGTTCATCATCACGCCTTGATCCAAGCGAGAGCTTAGGTATTGAGGCTGATCGTTGAAAGGTGAAATACCACGACAGTGGGTTGATCTAGTATTGTGTTCCTAGTTCTAGACTAGTCCATTAATCAAACTTGAATAATTGTTTGGCTCATGATTGTAAGCGCCCGTTAAACCCTAGGTTAGTTTCTCATTAATCTGAAACTTAAAACCAATCTGTTACTTGCTTTTTACGTTACCACAAACTTTAAAACCCCCATATTGTTTTAGCTTGATTCTGATCCCATAAAGATAAAGTGTAAGATTTGGTCTCTGTGGATTCGATCCTAAAGTGCTACATCGACATACCATTCGATTGTGGTAGTGTGCACATTAGGTTATTTGGTGTGCGTATACACGTAATATCAGTATCGAAACTGTTCCATGATTCTTGATTGTTGTAGTAAATAATAAATTTTATGACATATGGTGGTGGGAACCTGACGTTGCAGCTGAGAAACAGATAAAGTTAAAAAAAAAACATAACGAAGACGATGATAACTTTATTGAATTGATGTAATAAGTCTAGCAGATCATTTGAACTATGATATGGGCTTGTAAAACAAATTGTCAAAAAATAAGAAGAAACCGGTTAGATCATTTTTGAAAGCTACGGTTATATAGTAATAACTAGATTTTAATCCGCACATCGTGCGGGTATATTTTCATTTTATAAATATTTAATTTTGATATTACTATATAAATTTAAATATACAATTTATATCTTAGTGTTATGTATTTTATAACTCTTTAATTTTATTTTTTAGGTTTATTATTACTTTATTAATATAGGGGTTTCTTTTATACATTTTACCTTTTTTATTACGTTTTCGAATTTTCATAATTTGAAATAATCAAATAAAAAATATTCTTCAACATATGATTTTTGAAAATATATAGCTGTAGAAATAAATTTTTAACATATGTTAATAACTTCATTTGTATAAAAAAATATGACATGATTAACAAATTTGAATCCATTTTAGTGGTAGATGATAATTTATTTAAATGAAAGCATTATATTACTTAATTACAAAATTAATTAATGCAATGTTTAATAAAAATTATTTAAAAATTTAGTAGGATTTTGTTTGATTTTTTCTCAACAGATTTTTTTATAACTGAAAATAAAATTCAAATCTATAGTTAAAATTAATTTATTATTAATATTCCTATTAATTATTATGTCATATTATGTGATTAATGAAATGGTCTTAGTAGACTTCTAAATATTAGATAAAAATGATACTTCTCTTTTAATAGATAAGATAGTGACATGTCATTTTTATTGGTTGAGAATTTTTTTTGGTGATATAAACATCCTCAAACTCTAGTTCAAAATTTTTTAGTATTATAAGATAGTATTTTTATTTTTAATTAGATATTTTGATTTTTTTTAGATTTTAGGAAAACGTTTGTAATGACTCATCTAACTCAAACAGAATATAATTATAGTTCACAAATTTTGACCCAAAATATTATAATTTACAAAAAATAAATATCTTTTAGTTTTGTCAAAAAAAAAGAGAGAAGAGTATCTTATCGACGTTTCTCTCTCTCTCTTTGCTTCTCCCCGCCGTCAAACCCTAGGAAGGAGGAAGCTTGGGCTTGCTTAGTTGCTGCTCCGGCGGTCGGTGCTTCTCACCGTCGCCGGGAGCGGTCCCGTGTCGTCTCTCTTTGTAGTTGCGTTTTTCTTTCCGGTTTCTCGACATTATTTTGGTTGTGGTGTCAGATCTGAGTCTATGGAAGGACCAAGGGTACTCTGGTCTCGGATTTTGGTCACGTAAGCTCGGTTGGAAAGTCGATGGTGTGGGGTTTGGCCACTTCTGTGCAATGGTCGTGCTTCAGTCAAACCGGTGCCGGAGCCGGTGAAGGTTAGTGGTCAAGCTCGGGATCGGGCTTCTCCTATTTTTGTCACCTCCTTGGATGTCGAGTTTATGTTAGTGTTTTAGTACTTGCTCTTGTTGTACATTCAAGACGGGTTCTTTTCGTTTGTTCCGTTGATGAAACTTGGTCGGGTTTGGAATGCTTGGAGAAGTTGGTCTTGGTGTACTGTCTCTGTTCTTGGAAATCAATTCTTGTGGTTGTTGATCCTTGAAGGTCAGAGGCTTTTCGAGCTCTATTTTAGTTTTGAGGAGAATCAGAGGGAGATAGAAGTTTTTAGGAGCGATTGCTCCTTTGTTGGTCGATTGCCACCGAGTTTTGTTCGTGATTGTTCTGGATTTGGAGTGGTTTTTATCCAGTTACCGGCTGTGTGAATAAGACGTGTTCAGGAAGCTTTTGTAGGCTTCGCTGTGGGGTGTTGGGCGTATGAGGCGCATGGAGAGCACAATCAAGGTCCAATGGCGAGTCTTAGTTGGGATTGAAGGGTGTGTGCAGCGACGGTTAAGGATTTTAACCTCTCTTGATTCGGTTTATGTGTTGGTGATGTTTGTGTGCGTCAGGTCTATCTCGATGATCTTCTCTCCTGGTGTTATTTATGAATGTGTGCTCGTTATGTATGCCCGTCCTTGAGTGCAAGGTGGTGTTCTCTTCTCTGGTAGTGATCTGTCCCTTCTTTGTTGTAGCTTAAGTTATGTTCTTCGTTGTTGTTTCTATCTTTGGCTCCGAGGGGTGTTGTGTTACCTCGTCGGGTGCTGACTCCGGAAAGGCTTTGTTCCTTTGCTGGTTTTGTGTAATGCACGGTTATTTCAATATTAATCCAACAGATGACAAAAAAAAAAAAATATCTTATCGACGTTTGATTGGCGGGTCACATTTTTAAAGGGTAACTTAGTAAATTTGAAAACTGAGTAAAGGGTGTTGCAGGCGCGGGGTATATTTGTCTCTGCGGACCATGCTGCATACGACTCTTTAAATAGTTTTATCTTTTCCGTACCATTAAAAGTAAATAACTTTGTCTTATTTTACCTTCTTTTTCTGATGAAATTTCAAATCTTATTACCTTTTTACTGTATCTTTATAGTCTTTTTATCATTTCCTTGGAAAAAACACCTACCACTAATTGATAAAAGGAAACACGTACATATCATAGATACAAAATATATTAAATTCTCAAAAGAATATTGATGTTATTTTTGTTTTTATATGTCACAATTCTGAAATTTTGTTTCTTTTTGAGCTAACAATGCCACAATGCATGTTTCTTTTCCTGTGTCTCTGTCACTTTCTTACACCCTTATCTCTTTTTTTGTGAGAAAAGTTTGTTCTTATTACTAAACGTAAATTATTTCGTACATTAACAATAAGGGAAATAGCTTTAATCTTTCTGACAAAAAAAATTGTAACTAAAATATTTATTTAGAAGTCTTGAATTATTTTTAAAAATCAATTCAATTCCAGTTGAATTGTCACGTCGTATAAAAAGGGTGAAGAAATAAATGAGAATAAACAAATTGTCTAGCACAAGAACTCTAGCATATCAGTTTACATGTTCATATTTAGTTTTTAGGTTTATTAGACTGCACATAATTTTTGTGTTGCATGTTCCATGTATATATTGAAACAGATAATGTTAAAGTTATTAATTATTAGAGAAAACAAGGGAAAGTGGTTAAGTGGAAAATAACAAAGAACAAATTGCGGCATATTCAAACATTATCTAAGTACACCTGTAAATGAACAATTTCTGAAGATTTTTTTTCAACAAAAGAAATTATAAGAATAGCTTTTTGGTTTAATATGTAGAAATATACCTTTCAAAAGTGTTTGTAGTAAATACTCCATCTGTTTTAATGTATTTTGGTGTTTTTGTACATGTTAAAAGATATCTTAATATTGATTATAAATTCATTATTTTGTAATAAAATATTTCTAATAATTTTTAGAAAATAAATCTAATAAAATCAAAATGTAACACTAATACTAATATAATGCATAAAATATAAAATAATTTAAATAATATATTAGATCATATAATGTTTAAAACAAAAACCTTTTGATTTTGTAGAATTTTATTTTTCATCTTTAGAAACAATAATACTTGAATACAATTAATTTTCTCTCACACACTAGTTTTCCCAGTTTGACTAACTTTTGGCCCAAAGTTTGTTTTCTTCCTGTTTTCAAATTTTTTTACGCTTTGCATTTTGATATATATAAAGGTTTAATTTTCTTATATAGTATGATCCAATTAATTTTCTCTATTTATGGTAGAATATATAAAAATAACAATTCAAATAATAAAGTTAAATGATTTTATAGAGCGAACTACAGAAAAAATAAATATTTTACACATATTTGAAATTGATGAACATGGACATTTATTAGGTTCAATGGTTGATATACTTGATCCTATTATAGTTAGATTTATATTTCCATATTCTTTATTTTTCCTTTAAAATGAAGTTATTATGGAGTGTATCCTTTTATAAATTGCAATGTTTTTTCACCTTTTTTAATTTTCAGTTCTAATAAGTATTTGAGTACTATGTTGGATCATACATATTCATTTAATATATTTTTTATCATCTTTAAAGTTTTAAAATATTTATAGATACATAAAATTTGCTTATTTTGTTACTATTGTTCATATTTTTCAACAATATATTTATTATTGTTCATCTGTTTATTAGATTATTAATAGTTAATTATATGTATATTTAATTTTAATATTAAATTAAATCAATAAAGAGAATTCTTCCCTTCTTTCTCTCATTCAAAACCGTGGCTATACCCAATGTTTACAGTGAGTACGATAACTGGTAAACCAGAGGTGCGTCTCGACTGATATGATAGATGGAATGGGTACCTTGTGCTTCATCTTCTCCTAATCATTATTATTCATTATAGACTTTATTAAAGTTTAATTGGTATAACTGATAGCAAAACGGTAAGACTATGCTATAAAAATAGTATGATATGAAATCAATATGTTCTAACAAATTTCTTTAATATATATATATATATATTTATTTATTTATTTATATTTTACCGATAATAATAAATTATATATATATATATTAAATGAAATGTAAAATATTATTTTTTTAACAATTTAAACTTATTTTATTTTGGAAAATATATATTAATTTGTGGATATAAATATAATTTTTGATATTATTAAATAAAATAAATAAACTATAGTAATTATGTTTAGTGTTTTATAGTTAATTTTGGTGGTAACTGGTAAACAAAAATTTGAAACTTTAGAATTAAATTTTAAGTAGTGGTGATTTAATATTACTTGGGTGTACCTGCAGGTCTTCTTTTCCTCTTCCTTTCTTTTAAATGTAGATGTTTTACCATAACCTTTATATGAAAGCATTAGATTAATAGCATTTGGAGAACATTTTCATTTTCTGAATGTTATTCTAAATGATTTCATTTTTTATCAGAAATTCAAATATTGTAAAAGTCTCTCCCAACGAAAATTGAATGTGAGTGGCATAATATATACTATACACTAATTTATCAATAAGCCAATAACTCGTTGGTAACGCTATTTAAAATATTTTTCTAATAATTGTTGATTCAAATTTTTAAACCAATTAAAATACTTTTTATTGTAGTACATGAATCACATATACATATATTTGTATAATCTTTGGTTAAATGTACTTTTTCTATCAACTTTCATTTCATTAAACTTTTATTGACTATTATATGTATAAATTTATTTTCTGAAAATAATCACATTAGATATAACAATATTGTCAGATAATAAAGTTTTATTTTGTAAAATATAGTGGTCACAAAAGACTATTTTAAGCTTTTTGTTGGACATTAAATTTTCATATTTATTTAGTCAGGCATGATACATATATCCAAGTGCCTTAAAAGCACAACCTCTGGAGATTTAAATATATTTGGAATTAAAAAATAAAGAAAATGCCAAAATCAAATTTATTAGAGCGAATATAAGAACAAAACTGAAAAAGACAAAAAAAAAAAAAGAAAAACGACTCAGATTTCAGTGTAAGCACATACATATAGCTAGAGAGGGCCCATCTTCATAAGTGAACGAGCAAAACAAACCAGAAATTTCTTTTCATTTATGATATTTAAGTAATATACAACCTATTGGCCAGTCAATAATTAATATACATCATTTTATTATTATTTTATACTCTTTCCATTTTAGCTTAAAATTTCTTCGTAGAATAAAATTTCGTTCAAAATAAATGTTATGTTAAAATTCTAATACAAAATCTATCAACAAAATTTTATGTTTATCTTTTTATTGATTGAGATATAGTTAGGTATTATAGGTAATAATGTTTTCATTTTAAAAATATATAAAATTAAATATTTTTGTAATTTGTGTACATAACTTAACAACAATTAAAATAAAATGGAGAAAGTATGTATAAAAAAATTTGAATCAAAAACCAAACCACCAGAATTTTTATTGAACAAGCATATATGAAAATATCCAATTCTTTCGAGATCTTAAAAAATAATAGTGAACCTAAAACTATAAACTGTAAATACGTTATTGTTTTTCCTTATAAAAAAACAAAAGAATTTTGAAATAAGATAATGAGTAAACAATCTAAAGGACTCATAAATCCCATGGATAAAGGGATGTCGACTCATAAATCCCATCAAGGAAATGAGGGGGTAATTTGTCACGACATAAAATTTAAGCATATGGTTGTTCCTTTGTGGGAAGTATGAGGCACTCCCATGTGATCAGATACTTTCATGCTAAGCCACTTCCAAGTCCAACAAAGAGTACCATTAGCGTTTAGATACCCACTCAAATATTTCATGATTATATTTATTGTTACTTAATTACATATTTAAAATTTAAATGATAAAATAAAAGTGGAATAATGGTAAAGAAACATCAGAGATGAATCTCTAATTTTGTTAAAAAAAATTCAATTAAGAATCGTTCGCCTTTTCTTTTTTTAATCACTAGAGACTCTTAGGGCATCAGCAATGGTGATACTCAAGGCACAAATTCTTATACATAGTATTTGTGTTTATTTTATTATTTTCGGATTTTTTTTTAAATTAACCAATCGCAGGCCGTCATGTGTCAGTGGGTCCGCGAATAGTTAAGAGACTTAGCAAATCGAATCCTTAGCTAAGGAGTTTAAGAGCTTTTGTTGGTACAAAAACATAGATGAAATGGAGCCCACATAATTTTATAATAATTTTTTTCTTAAGGATTTGTGCTAAGGATCATTGTTGCAGATGATCTTAGAACATGTGTTGTGGGTGTCCTAAGTATATATATAAACAATGAAAGCTATGTTATTGTTGACACAAATTTTTATTAATGTAACTGTGGTATAATGAAATCTAACAACTAAATAGTTTATGTCATCTTTGTTTCTGTAATATTGTTGACAAGAATTTAGCTATAAATAGAACATCGGGTAACATGTATTTCATTTTTTGTGGGCTGAGGTGTAACCGACTAATCTTCTGGGATTTTGTTCACCTAGACTTGATTGCTCGCAATGTATATTATATATTCATTGTGTCTAGCCACACAAACAGACATATATTCATTGTGTGTACCACTCGACTATGCTGGCGTGGTTCTAATATGATGATCTTTACGTATTATAAAATTATTCATTTAGATTAGTATTGACTCATTCCATATTCACTATAGAAGGCGCTGTGCTCTAATCTTGTCCTTTTTAATGCTTTACGAATTCGTCGAATTCACCAAATTAAATCAAAATACTTAGAATTGAGACGATAACATGGGTAAAAGTTGCTCAGAAAAACATGGGTAAAAAATTATGACCAACCTCCAAATCGAACATTATAGCGCTAAAGACCGAGTGGTCTATGAACACACCTAGATATTGTTTTACGTTCGATATCATTATTTAAAAGATGAGAATAAATAACTTCAAACAAAAAGTAGAAATTGCGCTGCAATAACAAAAGTCCTTAGAAAGATAAGCATTTGAAAGTTAGGGGAAGAGAAGCAAATATGCACATGCTCCTCTAAAATGGCTCTTAAGACATAAAAAGCTTTCGATCAAAAAAAAAAGACATAAAAAGCTAAAAGCTCTTTTGGAGTTGCACGTTCCATTGTTCTTCCATTTTATTTTAATTCAATTTTTAACTCCAGTACTAATTATATTAGCAAAAAAAAACTCTAGCACCAGTTAACTTAGTACTAGGATAAAACGCGCAGAGTAAATTATATAAAAATTATTTAAAAAATATCGTATGGAAAAATAAATTTTATATTCTTCATCGAATTAATATTTTTGACTCTTAAACAACTTTTAAAAAACTTTTTTGTTAATTACATAATTTGTTTACTGATGAACTGATCTCATTTTTAAAAATATTTTAGGTCAAAAAATCACTTATCGCATAAGAACCTAATGTTTAGCCGGAAAAATATCAGGCTTACTATTTGGTTACAATGAAACTATGTCAGCTCGGTTTTATATCATGATTTAGCAATTTAAAAGTTAATTATGGTTATGAGAAGTTTACGTTCACGTGTCAATCCTATCTATCTTCAATATTTTTCTCATTTTTGTCACTTTTTTTCATTTTGGTTATTGCTCGATATAATATTGATTTTTGAGTTTACTCTCATTTCGTTACTTTGTTTTGGCCTGAGATTTAGAAAATGTTTAAGATTTAAAATTATTAAAGAGATACATACTTAGGTTAAGATCTGCGCCTTATACATGATAAATATTTTATATTTATTCCTTTTTTTATTTTTTTACATGTTATGAAATAATAAAATAATAATAATATATTAAATAACTAAGAAATCAGTTACAATTATGTAACAAATTGGCATGCATATATAAATGAAACCACCGCTCTTGTTTATTCGCAATCATTTTAGGATAAATAAATCAAAACAATCAATTTTATCTATTGTATATGATATATAATTAAATTTAAATGATATTAACATAGATATATAATATACTTTTAATATGTATATTTATTAATTAAGGTTTCTACTCATATGATTTTATGATTATTTACATATTTGTGTAACAAAATTTTACACCAACGATTTTTTTTAATGTGGAATGTTTAGTGGTTTCAATAATTTATAATCATTTAAAAAAAATAATGAAGATTTCAAAATTAAAATATTAACTTTTGAATATAGGTTCAACACAAATATCAAAATATATGTATATACTAGATTTTGACCCGCGCTTAAAAAGCGCGGGTTTGTTTTCGAAATCAAATAAATTCTTTTGAAATCATTTTTTATAGATAATATATAGTTTGGGCATATTATCCGGAACTGCGATAGAACCATACCAAACTAAAAACAACGAAACCAATTGAACTGAATTTCATAAATAACCTAACAAATTATATATCTCTGGAATAAAAAAAAATGAACCGAACCGAGAACCAAACAAATACCTGAATTTTAAAAATTCAAATAATATACTTAAAATTATTGGATTAGTGAAAACCTATTTATATATTCATAGTTTGACAAAATCCAAAAACTTTTCATTAACCCGTGAATCGACACAGGTTGACCTGACAAAGACCCAGAACAATCTTATAATATTTTCAAAATTTTGATTAAATTTCAGATATACATTATAATAGTATATAAAACCGAATCAACTATTTGATCGGCGATTTTAAAGCGCTGAAATATGTTTTGACAAAATTTTACTTTAACAAAAATAATGATATTTGTTCCTTGCGTTTTTATATTTGCATTATTTTATTAAAATACAAATTTGAAAAATAAACTGCATCCAATTTTTATATTCAAGAAATCATTTTATTAGAGAAAAAAATTAGAAATAATATTTTTTTGACAATATATTTGAGGTGTATATTCATATTCTAAAGGTTTGAAAAAGTTTGTTAGTATTTTTTAAGTTGCAGACTTTTATATTCATATTTCTTAAAAGTTAAATTTGTAATATTTTATATACGCTAGAAAATAAATGAGGACATGTATTTAAGGAAACCAAATATTCCACATGTTACGCTAGAAAATTGAATGAAATAACACGTTAGCAAATTATCTCAATAGATATGGTATTGTTAGAGAAAATAAGGGTAAGACCAAAACAATATTAATGAGTAGGTGCAACAACCTTTCATAAGTAGATTTTTTTAGGACTCCTTCCCTTTTAATAGTATAGATTTTCATATTTTATAGTTTAATTTAAACGATATGAAATATATATATATATATATATTAACATAAACACCTATTAAAATAAAATTATTTATTCATATGATTTTATAATCATTGTATCTTATTATACAAAAAAATCTAAACCTTGATCAAAAAAGTTTATGTGAGATTTTTAACAGTTTTAGTAATTTATACTCGTTTTGAAAAGTTTAAAATACAACATATACAAAAAAAATCTAAATTTTTATTATATGATTAATATAATTTGTAATTTATTTTAATAATAAATAATTAAACAAAAATGATAGAAATTATACAGTTTGTTAGGAAATCTTTATTATTTAAAATTATTAATTGTCATATATATCTTAATCACATTATGTAATTCCATAGGCTTTATTTAAAGAAAGAATATATAATAATTTCAATTTGATAAATGAATGGTCTATAATGGACATACTATATAATATAACATTTCCTAATAATTTAATTTTGGACTAACAAAATTTTCAATTGATTCTCAAACCGTCACATAAGCAAAATTAGCATTTCAATTACGTGACAACTCAGCATGGCGCTTTTTAATTAGTACAAACTAAAAGTTATAACTTTTTAAAAGTTTATCTATTAATATATAGGGGATTATATAAATCACTCCACTCATAATTCACTTTTTTGGTGTAACCAATCAGGCAATCATAATTCATTTGTTTGTTGTAACGGAATTATAATGTATAATCTTTTTTTTTTATAATGTATAATTTTAAAGTACGCTAATATATGTTTATAAATAGAGACGCACAGATAATGTATATATCTTCAAAGGTGAATTCCATCATTTGATACACATGGTTAGAAATTATAACCCTTTAACAAAAAAATAAATACACATGGCTAGAAATAATTACACTGTTTTTCACGAGTTTGTGACATAAACCATCATCAAACCAAACATATACATATATGTTAGGCCATTACATACATAAAACCCATCATCAGACATATACATATATGTATATATATGCATGCATTATATTACGCATGTGTTTGGCCATTAGTATAGAGAAAGCCTAGTATGTTGGTCTCTATCTCTCTCTACCTTTCTTTCTGTGACAAACATAGCTGCAGAATCTGCAAACATCTATGACATAATGATGAAAACGAGAGAGAGAGAGAGAGAGAGAGAGAGAGAGAGAGAAAGGGAAAGAGAATAGTCGCTTTCAATGCAATTGAGTGCACTTTAAATGCAAAGTGAAAAAAATGCCATGGTTTTCAGTGCCATGGAGTTGTAACGGAGTAACGAGCTGGCATTTGTCACTCTCTTATCTACTTAGCACACTTCTTTACTTCTCAGACAGACATTCATGTCATTTCTTATTTATTTGTTCAAAGTCCTCGTTAATAAAATCTCTATATCTTCCTAATTTTTGCGACGAAAGTTGGTCCTAGAAAATGTACAAAACCAAACCCACCTCGGATTTTAGATTTTTGTAGTGCTTCTTCACTCTCGTACGCAAAAGATCGTCTTATTTTTAGTATTTTATACTTGCTGTATATATATAATAGACTTGACTCAATCAATGTCTTTCTCTTTCATGTATCGACATTCATTTATTATGTAGACATGTCCAATCTAAAAAAATTTTGGTTGGGAACGTCACTATAATGTAGTACACTAATTAAGAAATCTATAATGTGTGTATAATATAAACATGTCTTTTTGCGTGGTTTTCCGCTCATACATCTTTTAATATCGACGATAAACATAAACTGTCGAATGAACTAATTAAGCTTAGATAATGCACCACAGCTTGATGAGTAACTTCTCTACATATACGATGGTAGTGAATCTCCCGACTAGTTCTACAAAATTTTCTGTGATTTATTTTTCCCGGTGTTCTACGTGAACACTATAACTATGTATATGTATTTTCTTATTGTTGTATTTTGGTTGAAATAAAGGAAAATAGTACCCACCGTGGAAGTAAAATGTTTTTAAAGAAAAAATGACAGTAAATGATCGTAGATATAAAGTTTGCTAAAATTTGTAATAACAACAAGTGAAAATGGGTCGGCGTGTTTTATCATGATTATAGATCAACACTTTTTGTCCGAATCTAACGAAAGATGAATCGATGTTTGTCAATGTACCTCGTTGTAAGTGTAACGGTCACGGACCGGAACGACATCATAATATACAGTACATTGTCCATAACTCCAAATATAAACTCGTCCGAAGCAGTTATATAGCTTACCCACTTTGCATTTAATTCAAATGAAAACCTTTTCAAACCATACCATTCTTGGCTATATGTAGATTTTATTAATCTGTTACATGGATTGATTTAATCAGTAAAATGTTTGGAATATCTAATTAGTTCAAGCTTAACACAAAAATATTGAAGACAAAACAAACACAGATAACTTTTTATTCACCAATACTTTAAATTGGACGAGATTTTTTATCTGGATATAAGAGTATGCCCAACGGTAAAAACCTGTTAGAGATTCTAAAAGAAAAACAATTAATATCATACTAATGCAGTTACTTTTCATTTTTTTTTATAAAACAGAAATAATAAATAGATGACACATGTGTGTGCCAATATTGGAACCGATTCTTAAAGAACTTTTCTCTATTTCTTAACTTTCTCGGATAGATATATATTATTAATTAGTATATATTATATTTAGCTTCGTTAACTAGACGTTTAAACGGGAAAATAACTGGACCAAAGATTTATGGTAACAGAAAGAGGAAAAATAAGACAACAACACGTAATTCATAAAATGTTCCATTTATCTTAGTTTTTATTTTTATATATTAAACCCCCTTTTGAAACTCTATCACGATTCCTCTCCGTCAGTATTCGCTGATGACATATAACTCACCACAAGAGATGTCTCGTCCGCTGCCGCGGGAACGGCAACCGCTTGAAACTGTCCTTTACAAGTTTGACAAGTAACTTGCATAATCATTGAACTTATCTTCTTCATAGATTGTTCCTTTAAAAGCTTAGCTCTCTCAAGCTCAGCTTGTGCCTGTTGCCTTATCTTCTTAGCATTCATAAACTCGTTTTCCGCCATCTCTCGTTGCCTCTTAGCTTCTCTTTTAGCTTCCTCCGCGTAAGCTTTCTCCTTCATCGCTATCTTCATCATCTGTTCGCTCGCCATTATTTCCTTTATGCGATCAAAGTTGTTGTAGTGACGGTGATATGATGACGATGAGGGAGCAATGGATAGGTTTAAGTTTGTGGTATCGTGATGATGATGAGATGGTTCATTAACTTTGTGTTGATGGTTTTCTTGATTAGGGTTTTGATTCGACGTTAATGGAAGAAGCTGGAGTTCAAGGTTGGGACTCGATGAGTTGGTGAGAATAGAAGGTGTAAAACATGAGTTTCTCAGATGAATTGGACGCCCTTCTAGAGGTATAGGAGTCGCAACCGCAACCGCACCACAGTTATTCCCTTCGCTAGATGGAGTGCTTGCGGTTGAGGCCGTTATAGAGGAGCAGGCCGGGACAGTAACGGCGGTTTTTGGCGGCGGCGGTTCACGATTAACCTTTCGTACGGAGCAGTTATCTTGATGTTCAATAAAACTCTCCACCCTAAGAAAAAAATAATCGTATCAATTAGATGATTTGATATGGATATAGGGTTATGAACTGAGAAAGTGATTATTATATGGGTAAACTTATAATAATTAAATATTCAGTTTAACTGGTTAAACACCTATGGAATAAGTTATGAATAATATATAATATACTAACATGAGTTTAGGTCCACTAAAAAGCCTACAAATATTTAATTTGTGGGGTCAATGCCATTAATCTAATAATTAAGCCTTTTTATTTGTCACAATACCAAACATAACAGTCAAAGAAAAATCATAGAAAACTGTGATAGAAACATATCAATACACAGAATTAGTAAAAATCATGAGGGACAGTCAAATCAAAAAGTACTATAACTATCAATATTTGTTTTGCGATCGCTAGAGCATTTTTCTATTTATGACCTATATTTTTCTTTTTGTAAGTATATGATCTCGTAGATATACAACAACAATAATTGATACAATGGGTCCAAAATTTGAAAAAAACTGGAATCTATGTGATTAAAAATCGAATTTACAGTGAGAGGAAAAAAAAATTATACCTGGAGAAGACGCGACCACAGTCACAAGAATGGCCTCTAGTGCCACAAGTTTTGAGATGAGCTTTGTAATCTGATTGAACAGCATAACTTTTAGAGCATCTCTCACAAACCCATTGCTTATGGTTACTGTGCTTTCGTCTGAAATGTTTTTTGATTCCTACAAGATCACCAAGAGCATGACATGGGGCGTGGTGAAGACAAGTGGGTTCAGGGCAAACATAGACTCGTTTCTTCACTTCTATGTTGTTGTCTCTCTTCAGAAGTTTCCATGGAACCTTGTGACGTCTTCGATGCATCTGGAGATTTTGATCTCTTTGAAACCCTTGGTTACAGATCTCACAAATGTATCTGTCTGATTCAAGAAGAGTTCTCGGTGATAAAGACACAACTTCAGCATCTGGATCTGAAGAGAAGAAGCAAAACCCATCAAAACACAGGTCTTTAATTACTAGTGACATCAATAAAGTTGAGATTTTATTTAAAAAATTGAGATTTTGGATGGGGTTTAAGAGATTTCAAAGGCAACCCATTAAAACCCCTTTAAACTAAATATTGGTAATAAGAAAAAAAATCTTTGACATAAAACTATAAAACATATCTTTGATTAAACATTGACAACAAAGGCGGGTGTGTTTTCATGGGGTTTTAGAGAGAAAACCAGAGAGACTCAATATACCCATGAGTTAAATTTGGTGGTAACTGGTAAACAAAAATTTGAAACTTTAGAAATAAATTTTAAGTAGTGGTGATTTAATATTACCTGGTGTACCTGCAGGTCTTCTTTTCCTCTTCTGAGTGGATGTGTTTGTGGTGGTGACCCCATTTTCAGAAGAAGTGAGGAAAGGATCAGAAGAAGAAGAAGAAACCACACAACATGGGTTACTAGTGTTCTTGTTGGAAGCATCATCATCCAACATCACTACAGCTCCTTGATCTGTTCTCATCAATCACTACTTTTTCTTCTCTCTTTTTGACTTTATTTGGATTTCTAGAGATTTTTGATTTGACGAAACAACAAGACCCAGAGACAAAAAAAAATTGAGATAGTGGGAGGTTCAGCTTTACAAAGAAGAGGAAGGACTAATAAAGAGAGAAAGACAGAGGGTGTAAAGTTCTTTTAATTAAGCTTTTCGCAACCAAAGATTTTCAAAACTTTTCTTAGACTCTTCAAAGTTCTCCTATGTTAAATGATGAAAGCTTTTTCTTGGGTCTCTCTCTTGCTATTTTGTATTATCAACCTTTCTCTCTCATTCACTTGAGACTTTGGAGCAACTTAGGGTCTTTGATACCTATATTGCCTAGTTTATAAAGCTCATTACATTACATACAATCTATGCATACACTTTTGGAGAGAGAGCGAGATGGATGTGTTTATTTAGAATTACATTTAGATTTTTCTTTTTGTTAGTTTGTATTTATGTTTTAGACTTTGTTTCTTAGAGTGTGTGGTATATGTGGATTTTTGGCTGGACCCATATCTTGTCTGATTTTCTTGAATCTTCGTAAACTATTTTATAATCATTTACGGTTAACTTTCTTTTTATTATCTACACGATTTTACCTATGAACAATGAAAAATTACTTAAAATACCTTCAATTTATTACCAATTTTCAAAAATACACGCAATCAAAAATACTCTAACATTTAAGTTCATAGTTTAGTAATTATTGTGTAGGGTTAACATTTAGATGGTGGGATTTTTAATGAATTTATATATATATTTTATAAATTATTCATAAATATTTTTAGTTCTTTTAATTTTTATCACACATTTAAGGTATTTATGAAAATAGTTATCATATAGAGGAAATTTTGTAAACTAGTATCTGATAAAACTAAAATTTTGCCATAAACAATTTAGATAATATACACAATAAATCTTATTAAATTGATGCACTTTAAAATAACCTTAATCTTAATTGGTATACTATAAAATGTCGTTGAGATCTCAATAATTTTATTTTGATCTTTATTTTCTAAACCGAACACCGAAAAAGTATTTGAATAATTTTGCTTTTGGTATTAAAATATTAAAATATTATAATTAATTTAATTAAATCTATAGAATGAAAAATAAAATCCATGATATTTTATATAAACATTTCGGAAAATAAATTAAATTGTACAATAAATATTAATTATATTATATCAATTTTATATGATTACTGTTTTGGGCATTATACCACCAAATGTATAAAACAATTTATCAAAAACAAGAAGAATTGAATGAAAAACATTAAATTATTTTAGTTATACAATATTAAAATGAATTTGTATTAATGCAAGGCAGGCTAAAAACTTAAAACAAATTTAAAATAATAGATGCATTATATACAAAATTATAGTTTTCAGTGAATAATTTTCCAAGGTTGGTCCACAACTACATGACTCAATGTTAATATTCTTTGCGAATTACACTTGGAAACAAAGGAGAAAAAAGTATATGGTTCTTGTGAATAATCCAAGGATATAATTGCATAATTACATTAAACATCAAATTCTTGTTTTCAATAATGCAAACAAACTATTATATTTTCTATTTGGCTTATATATTGGATGTACTGCTGCTGTCCATACAATTAAACGGAAAAATATTAAGAGAATTAAACAAACAAAATAGTAAAAGGCAGGCAGTTAATCAAAATACATGCATATCAAAATAACTCAAGCCAAGAGTAAAACTGAAAAACATTTCCGAAAAAATGAAAAATATTATACGATCTGTGTAAACTCTATGGGATCCCGATTTAAGAAATCATCTTTAGAAAGAAATAGATTCCGCACGTGAACTTACGTCTTACTCACGTGACCCTTTTTCCTCCACTCTCCACTGTCGTTTCCTATAGCCTATAGGCTTTTGCCTTTCTTCTTCGAACAGATCTAAAATGGGGGGAATTATTTTACAACGCATCATGCATAGACTAGTTGATAAAAATTCTTAATACAGCCTAGCTTGGTAACTTAATCCTAGTGGAGGCTTTAAAGGTAATCGGACTCTGTGTGTGTGTGTGTGTGTCTCCGAAGCTTGTATAATTAAAAAGAAAATTCTTAATACTTTTACTAAATTTTGTTTTCAGTGTCTCGTTGAAACTCTTATAAAAACTGTCTATTAATTGTTTTTATAATCTAAATTAATTTCTCGATCACAAACTATTACAATTTTTTCATCAGTAAGCTCGCGTCTACTACATAAGGTTACCAGGTTTGCTTCCATTCAACAAGTTTTACGTGCACGTTGAAAAATTAAACAACCTAATAAAATAACACAAAACCATTAGATACAATTGTTACGTACTTATGTTATAGTAAATAGGTTTTGTTTTAAACTCAAAGACATTACAAATGATAGATTACGTTAACATGTTTTCTGTTTTGATTGTAACTGTCATATATATTCCTTAGTCTGACTTATATTATTGTGGTATTAATTCGGCTGACTCTTTTAAACGATGCTTCGTTATGTTTTTGTCAGTTGTCTAAAATTCGTTTCCTAAAGGCAAAATAAAACCAACAAAAAAAAAAAACACATCTGACGTGGTTCGGAGGAACAACACAACAACGGCTCATCCACAAGGACATTGGATAAGGCCTCCTCAACGATGGTTTAAATGCAATACAGATGGGAGTTTTATTAATGAGGAAACGCTAACAACTACAGGTTGGGTTGTGAGAGATTCAAATGGAATCTATAGAGGTGCGGTACAAGCTACAGGACAATGAGTACAATGAGCACTGGAAAGTGAACTCCAAGCAATCTTTAGAGCATCAGCATCAATGAACCTTGAGGGAGGTTCATAATTTTAATTTTTATTATTATTTTTTTTTAACTTTTCTGTTTGATTTTTTTTTAAAAAAAAAAAAAAATTAAGCGGACCAATCACGGACCACTACGTGGCGTGGGGTCCGCAATACAGTGATGAACCAGATTCATCCCAGTGAACCTGTAAGAGCTGAATTCACCAAAAATAGAATATTTTAATATTTTTTTTTTGGGAAAGGTGTTAACTTCTGCATTGAACCTTCAATGCAGATGCTCTTATGGCGCTTCAGCATTGTTGGAGTTTGGGATATCGTAAAATAATTATGGAAACAGATTGCAGAACAGCAAAAGAAATTCTTCAAGATAATAAGCTCAACTTTCAGGTTTACAACTGGACAAAAAATATTCGCAAATGGAGTAAGAAGTTTGAAGCAGTTGAATACAGATGGATCAACAGAAGATCAAATAAGGTTGCAGATAAGTTGGCAACTTCAAATCCAACTCAAACTCCTTTTTTATTTCATTATTATGTACCAAACAACATAACAACTCTTCTTCAAGAAGATTATGTACTGTCTCATTCAAATTAATAAAATAAGTTGATATAAAAAAAAACCAACAAAAAAAAAAACCCAACAACACGAAAATATATGTGATCTTACGGTGACAGCCTTCGCATAAAGATCAGATATGAGATAGTGTTTGTAATCATTTCATACGACGATGAGATGATATCACTTAATCACTTGCTTCACTCCAACCATTGTTTTTTTCCCCTAGAACATTGTAATGCTTACTAATTAATTTGGTAACTGTATTCAATGACAGACAATTAGTCTAATTTTCTTGGAATTTAGAATAAGAGAGATGATAAAGACTATAACGTTAATATCGTAGTCCTAGAAACTACTACAAATGGAATATTTTGTTGTTATTTAATGTGATTGTGAGATTAGAGTTGGAAAGAGGGATCAAGTCACATGCTCCAAATTTACAAAGCAAAGAAATGCCATCATCTCCCCCAACTCCTCTTTATTTTTGAGCAACTGATACTTGAATTAAAAATAAAAGTTTAGGAAACGGCAATTGGATTTCTGGCTAAGTGGGTCGCAAAACAATCCTTCGCGAGCGCATCAGCAGATCCATTAAAAGAGCGAGGAATGTAAATGAAACAACAAGACAAAAACAGAGAGGAGGAGGAGAAAGATAGGTATCGGCGAGAATCCCAAAGAGCTCCGTCGAACGCCGGCGAGAAGATATCGTATGAACGAACGAGTACTTGAGAGTCTGTTTTAACACAGATATGACGGAAGTTAAAAGAGGCCGCTTGCAATAGGGATTATCGGATTGCTAGGGCTTCGACTATGCAAGGAGAGGAGACAAAGTTTTGAAAAGCTGCCAAATTATATTCATTTATATATATATTTATCTTCTATATACTAAAACACAAGTCACCTATCCAATCAAAATTTGACATGTAATAATCTATTTTTTCAAAGAAAATACAAAAAAAGAAACAGTTGAAAAAGCTTTCATGTTAATCCCATTTTTTCAGCAATTCCAAATACCTAACTACTTCATTAATCAAATTATCTTATTCCCACGTTCGTAATTAACTGTTCGGATTTCAAATGCTTTTTTCTCTATAATTTTTTATCTATATATTTACTTATCGGACTAATCAACATGGAAAATATATCATTTGCTTTAAAGTACCAATTAATGTCAAGATAATGCTTGAAAGAGAACCAATCAGATAATTAATAAAATAATTGTTAGCAAGATTTGGCCCTAACAAAAAAACTCATTCGATCTTTTAGTTTTTAAATCCCTAGAATTTTTCTGATTACCACTATCACGTTCGTGTCATCATCTACAACTTCCAAGTCATGGCATGGTTTCAAACGGTTTCATCTTTTATATATAATTTTCAGTCAACTAATTTTTTCTTTATTTGCTTTTCATCTTTCTTCATCTCCATCGTTTCAATTTCCTTCACCACTTTTTTTTTACAGTACGTCTGTGTATGGACAAAAATACATACATATTTGTGAGTCTTCTACTCATATTCTATTTTATATTTTCTTTATATTAATATCCTTTATTTTTTTTAGGGTGATTTAGACTGTTGATGTCACTTGAGTATACTGATGTTTAAAAACTTCATTCTTCAAAAATGGAAAATAAGAGCATGTCTGCAAATGAGGTAATAATAAGTACATTCCACTCTATTATATAAGGAATTTGCTATTTACAACTCAGTTTTTAACGGCTTATCCTTAGATAGATAAATAAGTTAATAAAAAATTATAATTACTGGAAGCTAATAAACTGTTTGCATGTTTTGGTGATGATTCTAAAGAAAAATGAGTAAATGGGTGATAAATGGAGCAGCAATACAAATTTTATGGAAAAGGTATTTGA
This sequence comes from Brassica rapa, assembly GCF_000309985.2. Classification (NCBI taxonomy): domain Eukaryota; kingdom Viridiplantae; phylum Streptophyta; class Magnoliopsida; order Brassicales; family Brassicaceae; genus Brassica; species Brassica rapa. The sequence continues at coordinate 15,478,047 of NC_024803.2, read as the reverse complement.
TTTTGGAATGACGTTTAACCTTATGCAGAATGAGAAGGTGACTAGACTTCCAAAGAATATGAAGTTCGATGACGTTACCAAATTATTATTTTGTTGGAGGCATAACAAAAGAAATGATGTCTAGACTCTCGATGGGAAAGGTAACTGATTTTGTAAACCCAGCAGTTCCATTCTTACTTGCTTTTCACTACCACGATTCAAATTTGTATTACAAACTAGCTTTAAGTTGGATTACCTACAAGCATTGATCTTCATTGTAAGAAATTATGGTATTATTTATAGTTTTTAACGATGAGTTTGTGATCTATGGTTACCAAAGTTTCTTTTTTCAGTGTTTGTAATTTTCTTGACCAAAGGTTTTCAAAAATTAAATCGGTGACTCTTTGAGTTCCTTTTTATATGACATCAATAATTTTTCATAATAGTGTCTCGGAACAAAATATTTTTTTTATTATCAGACTATAACAAAATTATCATGAAATTTAGTTTCTACATAATAATGTTATGCCAATTTTGAGTGTTCAAAAATATTGTAAAACTTATCATGAAATTTAGTTTTGGATCTAAAATAAATATAATACAAAATTATCAACATTTATTAACGAGAAAAAAATTTCTATTACCAGTGTTTAATTTTCTTCAAATGACATGATACAAATTTCATTAAAGTCTAAATTATTACAAGTTTTTCAATTTTATATAATATTAAAAATTTATGAATTATTTAATAATAATATCAAAAGAATATTATTATATTTTTGGTTTTCTTTGAGATTTTTGGATTTTTACCAAGTTTTATAGGATTTTAATTAATTTTTAATTAAATTTGAATCGGATTATACACAGATCACCAGATATATCTGTTCATCCACGGCTCTAGATCGAATATGAAAACACTACTTGAAAATCAAATATTGTATATAACAACTTTAAAATTATTTATTTTCTAATAAAATTATAAATTTAATCAAATTGTATTAAAATGACAAAAAAATCCGTGTTTTTAAAATCGCAGGTTAAAATCTAGTAAATTATATTAAAATAATTTAATTATTTATCTGGAAAAGAGCATTCCCACTTCATCATTACTCATTTTATTCAGATATTTTTGTTTTCATGCGTTCATCCTCAAGTTTGGCATACATCCATTATTATTTCTAAAAAGCTGCCAAAAATAGAAAAAAAATATATAATACCAATGTGGTAGTTTATATTTGTTACTTTCTTAAAAAAAAACAATAAAGCTTTGTTAAAATATGATTATTTATTGGACTGAAAGATTGATGGGCCATTTTTTTTTTACAAATATGGACTATCTCTTTTGACGGATACCAAAAGAAATAAATTTGAATTATTTTCCATAGATTCTATAGTATATTTGGAAAAATTGAAACGCTAAGTTTTTAAAAATCAGACAAGAGATCCTTTAGATATTCTCCGGACTCTGAAAATAGAATGTGTCCTGTGGACTGAATCTCATACCAAAGATTTTACAAATAGAGCATCTCTTCATATTATGGAGAACCTTATTTCACATGGCATAAATAAGTGTTATATCGATAGAGCATAGAGGGAACAAAATTCTTGCACCGGGCAAGGATGGGTCTATAGAAAAGATGGATCAACTGATACTATGATGGGTGCAATGTCTATTCGCAGGAGTCTATCACCTTTACATGCTGAATGTGAAGCTTTGATATTGATGATGGAGTGCATGAAGACCCTATAAATCTCAGAAGTGGTGTTTGCAACTGACTGCTCTCAATTGGTGAAGATGGTGTCTATACCAACATAATAGTTGGCGTTCATAGAGGAGTTATGCGTTGTAAAGAATTCTTTCATGCCTTTACTGTTCAACATATTCCTAGAACGCAAAACATAATGGCGGATAAGCTTGCACGAGGTGTTAGGAATCTACCTTCTGTTATGGTCTATGTTGACTCAATTTTTCCGAGGTGGCTCTGAAATCATGAGTCTGCTTAGTTTCGTTTGCTTTTGGCCATAAATATCTTTCCATGGACTTTTCAATTTTTTTTAAACACTATATTTTATATATAAAGGTCAGAGGTAGTACAAGGATTTGTTACAATCACAAAAGACCACAGGAGAAGAGACTGGCTTAACAAAATAGAGAATGAAGCTATTGAGGGAAACCCTTAGCAATATAAGATTGAAAGAAATCCATGGTAATTACACTTTTTGCCACAAGTTTTGCTCCTTTGATGTTGTGATGGAAGTTTTTTTTTTTGTAACACAAAGATGATAGAGTTATAATTGAATGTTTTCAAACATTCAATAGCCATGGACTTTTCAATTAGAATTATGATTTAGGTAATGTTTGGGCCTTTATGTAATAAATTGTTCGTATATGGTCATGATTAACTAATGGAACAGTAAAATGGATCCGAAGTCCGAATTCCAAAGTGTCACTTCTACAGAAAATATATTATCATTAGCATGTATGAGGTTTGTCTGTCTTCTTCTTCTTTCACATGGATTTTGACTTGTAAGTTGTGACAATTCTCTTAAAAACTATTAGTTTTTCTTACATAATTTATTCGATATACTAACAGTAACATGTTCAGAGAGAATATACGCATATGAATGCATGGACATGGACCAAAATGATTAGTTACTAATTACTTAATTAGAATCTAATTAAATCTAATTGACTATATATCATCTAATTGAATCTGATTATAATTACGAGTTCTTTGACTTAACAGATAGTCCAACAGGACATCCTGTTGATCGTTATGAGTGGTTGTACATGTAATAAAATGAAAGTGAAATGTCTGAATTTTATTTTTGACCTCAGGCTAAATAAAGTTATATGAGTTATATGCCTACCTCTACCTCATGGATGGTTTTGGTTTGTTAATAGTATATAAGGGGACATTAGTGAGAACAAGAAAGCTTGTGATTTTGAAAGAATGTGAGAGAGAGAAAGTGCGCTTGAGAACTTGGCAAAGCCTCAAGAACATTAATTCTTGTGAATTTCAGAAAAATGATTTCGGACGAGATGCATAATGTCACCCTGACACTATGTTCTGCTCTATCTTCTATTTCATTCCTAAATAGATCTTGAACCAACATAATTTAAATCATATGAGATGGTGAGGGTGAAACTCACAGATGATATCCTGTTGTCTCTACAATGTTTTGTGAGTTTATAATGATGGGCACATCGCATGCCCTGATGCCCGTTATGCGAACTGGTCAATCTTTTAGTAACAATTACGAGTTAATCTGCACTACTAGTAGAGCTATTTTGATTTTCAAATGTTAACTATTCTTTTGGACTTTGTATTCTGAACAACAAGAAAATTCTGAATTGTACGTTTGTGTGAATAAATAATATCTTAGAAAAAACAGAAAAACCTATAATTTTTCAAATAGATGTTTGATATTTTTTTATACAACAAAATTTTGTTGCGAAACAAAATTAAGCTGATTCCTGATCCAAGAGCCACCTCATGAGAATTGAGTCAACATAAAACCGTAGCAGAAGGCTGATTTCTAGCACTTCGTGCCAGTTTGTCCGCCATTGTGTTTTGTGCTCTCGGAATATGCTGGATAGTAAGGGCTGAAAAAATTCCTTACATCGTAGAAACTCCTCCATGTGTGTAGTTCGGCCATTCTGTTGGTGTAAACACCATCTTCACCAATTGAGAGCAGTCACTTGCAAACACCACTTCTGAGATTTCTAAAGTCTTCATGCACTCCATCATATTTGAGATAGATGTTGATGTTTGATATAGTTTTCCACTATATTTTAATGCGTACGTCCGTGCGGATATCTTTTTATTTTATAAATGTATTTGATATAATTATAAATATTTTAAATATATAATTTCTATTTTATTATTATATATTGTGTAACTCGGTAATATTATTATTTATATTTTTTATTTGGTATTATTAATATATAGTGATTTGCTTAATACTCCATCTATTTTAAAATATAAGTAGTTTTACTTAAAAGCACTAATATTCAGAAAATTTTAATTTTAAAAAAAGTATCATTTAATCAATAAATTCAACCAATTATAAAAAATAACATTATTTCAATGGTCACACAATGTCCAATAAATGAAAAAGTGCATTGAAATATGTAAACTACTTATATTGTGAAACAAATGTTTTTTTTGCTAAAATTACCTACAATTAAAAACAGAGGGAGTACATTTAATTTGTTATTTATTTTTTTATTATTACTAATATATTTTCGAATTAGGTACAATAAAATAAAAATATGAAATAATCAAATAGATAACATCTTTTGAAATATGTTTTTTCTTTAATTTATACATTTTTCTATAATACATTTAAAAATATATTTATTATATTATAAAAAATAAATATGTTTATGATAATTTATATTTACATGTTGTGTTTAAAAAATATATATACTTTAACATGTATTATTTTAGTATTTTATGAGATTTATAAGCAATACTATTTTAGTAAATTTTATACATACTAGCATCTATCATATTATTTTAGTAAATTTTATTGATATAAGATATTTTTTTGGATGTAGTGATATAATTATATTTTTATTTTTAATTAAGATTTCAAAATATTAGGTTGCTTTAATTTTTACAACATATATAGGTTCTTTTTTCGTGGTGTATTTCAAAAAGTTATTCTTTATTATCTATGATTTTATCTTTTGTAAAATTTAAAATATTATTATTTTTGAGTTTGAATATTTTTTAAATTTTTATATTTTTTTCAAGAAAACTTTGAAAAATTACACTACTATTTTTGAGTTTTGAAGATTTCATGAGTTTTGAAGATTTCATCAGTTTTGAATTTGTTTTTGTTACTACATTATTTTAAATACAATATTTGAATTTTTGGTAATATTTTCTAAAACAATTTCAATAAATTTTGTTATAGTTGTTTAAGAAATATAATCAAAATTTGATTTTAATTAATAATTTAAATGAATTACTAAAATTTCATAGTTTCTAATAACATATTTTTAAATAGTATATGAACTAAAGGTTATTATATACTATTATACATTTTGTATATAAACATTTTAACAATATGTAATTGAGAGTTCCAAAATAAACAAAAAAGATAATATATAGTTGTAGATATAAAAGTTTAACCTATGTTAATAAATTTATTTTTGTATAAAACTATTACATACTTTATGAATTTTAACAAATTTTAAGGATGAGTGGTAATTTATTTAAATGAAAAATATTTTTTTTTTGTGAATTTACCTATTTAATATTTTTTTTCATATATCACTTCATTTTTTATAATACAGAATATAATTATAGAATTTATAAAAAAAATAGTATATAATTTTTATTTTCTTGTTTTATAATACAAGTTTAGTTATCTTTGATTTATAATAACATTATATTACCAATTACAAAATTAATTAATATGTGTTTTGATGACAAAAAAAATATATGGTATTTTATAAAAATATTTAAAATTTCAAGTAAGATTTTTTAGATTTTTTTCAACAAATTTTGTTACAATTCAAAAAAAAATTCAAATTTATAGTTGGTTTATTATTAATATATATAATTAAATATGTTCTACTCCTTCGTTTCTGAATAAGTGTCAGTATGACATTTTTCACAAAATTAATAAAGTTGCTGAAATATATGTAAGTTATTATTAATTACACCTATCTGACGAATAGTATTTGAGATAAATAAAATTATTTATTAAATCAATGCAGATTGCAATTAATTGTTTTGCTAAAATTAAATATAGTTTGCATTGGAAATGTAAAGTGACACTTTTTGTGTAACAAGAAAAAAAAATTAGAATGACACATATTATAAAACAGAAAGAGTATTAACTAATTTTTTAATTGGTCCTACTATGACTTGTTAATAGTAGATAAAAATAAGATCCTAAATTAATAGATTAGATTTCTTATATTGTATATTTACTTATTATTTAGTTTTTTTTATATTGTAAGACAGTTCTCTCAAATAACTATTTTTAAGTTTTTGTCACAAAAATAACTTTCAATAAAGAAAATGAACAAAACAGCCCTTTTATTTTAAATTTTTTAATATTAATATTTTACTTTTAAAATTTTGAAATCATATCTTCAAAAATTCACCCATTAACTCTAAACCCTAAGTCTAGAGTAGTTAACCCTAAAGTATAAATGTATTTTTACACTATAACAAAACTTCTTTTGGTCATTTTTCATCTATTTTTGTGTCAAAAACTTAAAAAATGCTATTTTGTGACAAACACTATATAATCTGTCATAAAGAATTTCTCTATATTGTATATTTATTTATTCTATTTTTTGTTTTTATATCAAATGGTGATATTAAGATAGATGTTTAATATAATATTTCTATTTCTTATATTGTATATTTGCTTATTATTATTTAACTATACATTTTTCTATTTAACTATACATTTTTCAGATAGATGTTTAATTTAGTTTTTCTATTTTTTTTTATATTGTATATTTACTTATTTTTTATCATTTCTTGTTTTGTATATTTACTTATTATAAATTATTTGATTTTATATCATTGATAATATTACGATATATATTTAATATAATATATTTATTTCTTATATACTATATTTAAATATTAATTATTTTTTATTTATTTTTTTAAAATATGTAACATTTCTATTTCTTAAATTGTATATTTACTTATTTTTTTCTATATTGTATATATTTACTAATAAAAATATTTGCAAATAATAGAAATGTAAAAAAGTACATTTTTTCATATAGATGCTTAATGTTGTTTTTCCATTTCTTATATTGTATATTTACATATTATTTATTTTTATATTACATTAGATGTCTAATATAATATTTCTATTTTTTATATTGTATATTTACTTATTATTTATTTTACTATATATTTTTCAGAAAGATTTTTAATTTAGTTTTTTCATTTCTTAATTGTATTTTACGTATTTTTATATTTTTTTATATTTTATTTTTACTTATTCTAATTCTCTTATTTTTATATCAAATGATAATATTAAGATAGATGTTTAATATAATATTTATATTTCTTATATTGTATGCTTTTTTTTCTTATATTGTATATTTACTTATAAAACTATTTGAAAATAATAAATATGTAAAACTATATATTTGAAAAGTTTTCCTTTTCTTATATTGTAATAGTTACTTGTTATTTTATTTTATATTTACTTATCTATTTGTTTTTGTTTTTATATCTAATTGTAATATTACAATAGATGTTTAATGTAATATTTTTATTTCTTATATTACATATTTACTTATTATTTATTTTCTAATATTTTTTCAGATACATGTTTAATGTATTTTTTTATTTCTTATATTGTATATTTAATTATTATTTATTTTACTTATTCTAATATTCTAGTAGATGTTTAATGTAATATTTTTATTTTTATATTGTATATTTACTTATTATTTATTTAACTATAAATTTTTCAGATATATATTTAATTTAGTTTTACCATTTTTATATTGTATATTACTGACTGTTTATGTTTTCTTATTTTGTATATTTAGTTATTCTAAGTTTTTTCTTTTATATCTATGATAATATTACGATATTTATTTAATTTAATATTTTATTTCTTATATACTACATCTACTTATTATTTATGTTTTCTTATATTTTATATTTACTTATTCTAATATTACGATAAATATTTAATATAATATTTTTATTTCTTACATTGTGTATTTACTTATTATTTATTTTACTATACATTTTTCAGATAGATGTTTAATTTTTTTTCATTTCTTAATTGTATATTTATTTATTGTTTATTTTTATATTGTATGTTTCCTTATTCTAATTTTTTTGCTTTTATATCAAATGATAAAATTATGATAGATGTTTAATGTAATATTTATATTTTTCACATGGTATATCTACTTATTATTTATTTTCCTTATATTGTATATTTACTTATTATTTTTTAATGTAATATTTCTATTTCTTCTATTTTATCTTTTATATTTACTTATTATTTATTCTTCTTGTATATTTACTTATTATTTTTATTTTAGCTTTTACTAACAATGCCACATGGCTTCTTTCGGAAAAGTATTTTTTGGTGATGTGGACGTTCTATGGAGCCTCAAAAGGTCCCTTTTATATTTTTTGCATATTGTATATTTACTTATTATTTATTTAACTATACATTTTTCAGATATATGTTTAATTTAGTTTTTCTATTTTTTATATAGTATATTTACTTACTGTTTAACTTTTCTTATTTTGTATATTTATTTATTCTAAATTTCTTGTTTTTATATCAATGATAATATAGCTGTCAAAAAAATATATCAATGATAATATTACGATATATATTTAATATAATATTTTATTTCTCATATACTATATTTACTTATTATTTATTTTTATTATATTTTTTATTTATTTACTCTAATATTATGATAAATTTTTAATATAATATTTTTATTTCTTATATTGTGTATTTACTTATTATTTATTTTACAATACATTTTTTAGATAGATGTTTAAATTTTTTTCATTGAATTGGAGGCTTGTCGATGGTTGATAATACTTTTGACGGAGAACAAGTTGTAGAACAAAGGCCACCCTTAAACACGCATGACGTATATAGATGCATTCAAATTCTGATATATGTATTAAACGATACCAAGATTGATTATACTACTTTAACCTTTTACCGTATATATATCGTTATTTATATACACTGGGGTTGTGTATTTATAGTAAGATAGCTTTTCTATGTCCATACAGAAAACGGCTTGTTGAGCAAAGTAAAGTGGTCGACCTCATGCTTTCCCGTAACGACCGGCTTTAGATATTACTCTTTTTTTGCAATTTATTTGTAGTTTTTACGGAATACGAGCGATAGCTTTCTCTACATCACCTCTGCTTCAAAACCTAAAAGAAAAGGAAGAAAGAAAAGAAAAGTAAGACATGAAACAAAGTGAAAGATTGTTCGGATTTTCAGAAAAGATATCATCTCCTTTTGTTAAAAGCAGGAACGTGAATATAATTCATTGTCGTTCTATAAATCTTCTTTTTAGACCCTGGAAAAATAGTGATACAATTCAATAAATTCATAAAAACTACATTAGTTTTTATATGGAGATATATACACTACATTAGTTTTTATATGGAGATATATATATATATATATATATATATATATATATAAGATGTTATTTCTATAAAATTTTAATTTAACTATCTGGATAAATACCGTGATTGTCATTTGATATATATTTGCAGTGTCCTCTAGCAAGATTTTATAAACAATTATTTGGGTTACAGTTCATTTTGTTGTAGTTGAAAAATTTGATAATTTACTTTATACACTCCATCAATGTATTTCGTGTTTTGGAGTTGACACCAATTGCTACTATTAAAAAAGATCCACAAAAAATTTTGTTACCCATACACCATTTGAATTATGTGAAAACGGACCTAAAAAGCAAAGAAAAAAATAGTGGGAGGTTAAGGAATCTTTTTCTGCCTCCCATCTTTTTTCACTGTGGGGTTAAAAATCACTTCTTTTCATGCGAGACCAACTTTTATTTATATATTTTTACCTCTGCACTTTATCTTTTCTTTTTACCTCTTTAAACACACACACACACTCTCACAATCACAGCCCCCTCTCATCTCCTTCATCTTCATCAAGCTCATGGACTTCGATTCCTCAGTGAGTTTTTCCTTTCCCCTAACCAAATCTTTCTTTACTGTATAAGTTTGACACTTTATTTTTGAAAACTGCATAAGACACCCATTTGCTCTAATGTTTCTCTTGTTTTCTTGGACTTCGTTAATTAGGGCAAAGAAGCTAGTGAGGAGGAGACAATTTTGATGGAATACGATGAAGAAAACAACCAGCTCGACATAGAATTTTGTCCGGTTGAGCATCCGGTTGAACCGGAAGAAGAAGATCGCCCGGTTAAGTGTCCCGTACCAATCTCATCTTCTCTCATCCACGTAAGTTTGGTTTTGTTTGAACTTTTTGAAGATACACCAAGTTTCTCACTTAATGATAAAGATCCATTTTAATTTTGAAGAACTCAACCGAGAAACCAAAACCGGGTTGGGTTAAACACAGAGCCAGCTGTGACACTCCGGTTTATCCAACGCCACGTCATGTCCGTAACGTAAGGAAGAGACACAACTCGTTCGTCGAAGAGAAGAAAAGTTTCTTCACGAGATCTATGATTCCGACATCGACTCTTCGGTCTCATGATGAAGAAATTACAACGTCTACAAGATCTAACGTTACAATCTACCGAGTTCTTCAACAAGTTCACGAGTTCGAGCCGTGAAAATTTAAAATCTCTGCGTTAAGATCGTTGAGATGTTTTCTTTTTGCCTGATTTTTGTTTTGTTAAAGCGGAGTGTATCTCGCTATGTAGTACCAAAGTTTCGGTATACTTGTTATATTATTTATTTGGTGATAACCGGTCCGGTCATATTCGTTTAGCTGCTAAAAATACACAAAGAACACAGCTTTCTTCACAGCCCAAAACAAACACGTATGTATGTTATATAGAAACTTGTGACCATACTTAACTTTCAGACAACCAGTACACAATGAAAGATAGAAACTTGTGACCTTGTAAAGAATAACAGATTAAGTTTTATTTTGTACTCTTCACTCTCCATATATCTCCTATAAGTCAAGCCACCTTCTCTATTCACAAGTCTGCATCTTCTTCATTATCATATACATCATTATTAAGATTTAACTTCACAAAATAGAGTCAAAGTCAGCCTTGGAGAAGTGAGTCTGGCTCAGAGCTATATATCCATGTTTAGGTAGTGGAAGCAGTATCATCTACCATACACGTCTTCCCTTTGGGTTAGTAAGAGATCTTGCCTCTTCCCGTCCCGTGGACCACAGTCCCATAGACTCCAGGCTCACAACACTGCAGCACATGGACCTCAACCTCTCCCTTATGAGTTCTCACTAATTCTATAATTAGGTTGTTAGTGCATCTCGAACTCATGACCTCACCATTTAACAACTTTTCCACAGGAAAAACTGTCAATTGTCAATTGTTGGTGACAGCTTGTCATGTGGGAAAGTTGTTAAAGGATGAGGTCCTGGGTTCGAGGCACATCAACAACATAATTATGGAATTAGTGAGAACTCATAAGGAAGGGGTTGGGATCGATGCGCTATAGCGCTGTGAACCTGGGGTCTACGGGACGGGTGGTCCACCTAGAAACGAAAAGATTAATGAAAAATAAATAAAAGACTATCAATTAAAATTGTCTCTAATAAAATCTCGTTATGACCCAAACAATCATCCTTTTAGGAATAGTTTATAATTAGGATAAAATTGAACTAACTGTTTTTTCTTGGTTATAATTAGCATAAAATGTGAATAGTTTTGTTCTTTTATTTAGTATGGTTGGTTACTCATCTTACATTTGTAAGTATATTTGTAATATTATATAGAACATAATATGTGTTGTCTAAAATTAACATTAGAAGAAGAAAAATGAAGAAATTAAAATATTGATTCTCCAAGTAAAAAATTAAAAGATTTATTTTGAAAAGAAAATTGCACATCTCTTTAATCCGTAAATACTTTATAAATATAAATATCCTAATTATTAAAGAGAAATACCCAAGGATAGCACTAAAAAAGTTTTGGTCACAAATATAGACTCTAAGAATAAAAATGACTAAAATATTTCATTAAATAGGTAAATATACATTTATACCCCTAAGATTAACTAATCCAAACCTTAAAGTTTAGATTTAAAGGGTGGAGATTTGGGATTGAAGCTTAAAATTTTATAAAATAAAAAATTAAAATTAAAATTTTGAAAATAAAAATTTTAAAAATAGTTTCAAAAACTATTTTCGAATTACAAAAGGAAAATTTGAAAAAAAATTAAAAACATTTTTTGAAAAAAAAATTCAAAAAAAAAATTATAAAAAAGTTCAAATTTAAAAACATATAATCTAAAAATATAAAAAAAAATTAATTTTTTAATTAATTTTTTTTTTTTTAATTTTTTATTATTTTTATATATCTAGGGTATTATGGTCTTTTTACTTATTAAATGAAACATTTTGGTCACTTTCCTTCTTGTGGTCTACTTTTGTGACCAAAATTTGAAAATAGTCTATTTATGAGAATTGCCCATTATTAAAAATAAATAACATATTTGTTTATTATAATTGATTATATATATATGGCCAATATTTTTAAAATAGTTATTTGTTAAACTAATTCTTATTAATCCAATACAAATATTACTAACTTTTTGAAAACAATTAATGTAAAAAAAGTTCATAAAAAACATTCCAAATAGATTTAGATATATATATTTCCTTTTTGTTATTTTTAGAAAAAATACTAGTAGAAACTTAAAAATTATAAAGGCAATTAGATAATAATTTTAATTAATTAAGGCTATCATGTAATTGATCATCGTGAAAATTAATATGAATTCGACATGTACGAAAGTAACTTTTCAAATAATATCATAATATATATATATATAGATAGATTTGTAAGATTGCCATACCGGTTAAAACTTTGTTTGTTTTCGGGATACTTATGTGTAGTTGACTAACAAATACAACAATGGTTTAATAATAAATTAACAATATCATCACACTATATACTTATATAAATATCATTGACAAAATAATACTTATACAAATATTAAAAATCATATTATTATAATAAATATACAAATTCTTAATTAAAATGATTACAACTAATATTATGTTTAATTTAAATATTTTAAGTTCAGATAAAGTTATAATTTTAATGCAAAGTTGTTTTATGAAGATTAATATTGCTTTTTTTAATAATTATATTGTTTGATCTATATATAATATTGAAATTCAATATGTTTGATGAGTTTCTTAATCTACGTCCTATGTTTCAATATTGCTCCATCTCTTTTGTTTCACGTTTAAAGAACCTCCGAGCCGATTGCCTTGCGAAAGGGGCCCGGTCTCGCGGCTTTTGTTTTTCCCATGTACTTTCTGAGGTCCCAACTTGGCTGGTGCTCGACACCACTTGGTTGGAATCATCGTAATAAAAAAATATGGAGTTTTCGTTGTCAAAAAAAAATATTAAAATTCAATAATAATATAATAATTT